>NW_020955275.1:487481-624202 GCF_003031625.1 Empidonax traillii
TGAGACACAGTGTGCGCGGAACTGAGCCCACCCTTTAATCCTGAGGTTCATCTGCCGGGGCCAAGCACGCTTGGACGGTGGCAGTGAGGTCCTCAGGACGTAGATGGATTGCCTTATGGGCTAACGAGCTCCATCTGCCCGGGGAGGGGCCCCGACCGGGAATCGAACCCGGGTCTCTGCAGTGACAGTACAGTACCTTTACTCCCTAGACCACCAGGGGCTCCCAGAATTTCACAATAATGAAAGTATTTCTACCAAATAATTGCAGAACCAAGATGAAAAATGTTATTGAGAGTGTGTGAAGATCCATTTCACTATAAAGATGAATGGATAATGGCTAAGACGTACAATGACAAATTAAATGTGGAAAAAGTCCCAGGTTTTGCTTAATTTTTTAAACTTGTTTCTTAATTTCTCAGTTTCTCTGGCCATTTTACAGCATGTCATTTAATTACATGATGAGAAGTATTACTTGTTAGAAAGGACTGTGGAAAGTCAGAAGCCTAAGGCCATATGTGTGTCTCCTTTAACCAAGCCAGGCTACGACTACTTATTGCTGTGAAATACATCAAAATTTGTACAATGCCAGATATAAGTGTTTGACATTGCTGTAATACTGGCTTGCATGCCTGTGCTCAGAAGGTACAAGACTGAACAGACTATCAGCATTTGCTTGAAGACAGTGAGATAAGTTTTGCCAAAAAAACTACAATTTATCTTCTCTTACTGTGCCTCCTTCTCTCACATAACATGCATATGACTGTATTTTCATCGCTAAGAAAAACTGTCACCCATAGTGCTTGGTAAACTGAACAGATGAGCCAGTCACCCAGAGGGAGAGCTTGACTCTGAAATGGCCATAAATATATTTGCTAGGGAATGAATGGAATGCTGTTTCTACTGACCCGCCTCTCTTCTAAACAAGGCACACATGAAAGGTAAGGCCTGGAAATGGAAGACATATACTGTGCTTCTACCATTATGAGAATACAGCTGTTGCTCAAGAGCTATTATTATGTTTGTTCTATTCTCCCCCTGTGATCTACTTAAAACTCCTCTCACAGTCTCCACTGCCACTGTGACAGTGTCTTGTAACACAAAGAACACCTCTCATCCATTCAGTCTCTCCTCCTAAGATGTATCAATAATTAGATCGTGAACTACTTGGAATACCGTTTTGAAGATCCAATTAAAGAAATATCATTGCCCATCATTCCAGTAAGTACAGGATAACTAATTACATAGCTCAGTAGCACAGACTTAAAAAAAACCAAGAACAACAAAACAAACAAATAAACAAAAACAAAACAGACAACAAAACCAAAACCAACCAAACAAATAACAAAACAAAACAAAACAAAAAAAGGATGTGCATTTGTGTGTGTCTTCAGGTGTATGTGTGGGCCTGGCCAGGAAAACACTGCAAAAACAGGTGATTTTTGTCCCTTCGTGATGAGATTTCAGAGATTGCCTGGGCAGCTCTCAAACTACCAGACCACCACATAAACTTCTTCACAGACTCCCATGACATTTGTAGAGTGAGCAGGCTGTCCCATGCTGTTGTATCTTCCCCACTGAGCAAATATTTGATGTGTAACACATATGCGGGGTTTCGAAAACTTTTGGGATTTTGGTTTTTGCCTATGGGAGAATGGACCGCTGACTTCCAGCCACACCTAAGCAATGACCATGAGTGAAATGAGGTGCCAGCTGATGATGTTAAATACTACAGTGGTACACACATGCTATTATGGTGGCAAGGGAGGGAGCTATAGTGGTGAAAATTCATACCATTATGTCATCTGAAGGACGGGGGTTTGCTGCAGGTAGAAGTTGTTCCTGGGGCTCAGCTGCCACCAGAAGCTGTCTCTGCATGGCCAGTCAGAGCCCAAGCCCAGCAGAGCCAAGAGGGCAGCACCAGTGCCGAGGGAGGTGGCTGTTGCAATATTTGTCTTTGAAACAGGACACATGTAAATACTTTTTTGCTTGATGGAAACAGTTACTGAACTCCTCAGAATAACATGACAGTAAAAGTCATGGCTTCCAAGCATCTGGTAAGAAAATTAATATTAAAAGTATTATCTAAGGGGAGCTTGTGAAAAACACCAGAGAACCTAAAAGGAAAGGGGTATAAGCTTAGCTTTATAATCAGTAGTGTTGGCCAGAAAAAAAGACCCAAAAAGATATGATAAAGAAAGCCCACTGGGAAATCAGTTCTGGTTATTATTTAATTTCCTTTTGAAGTCATGTTATTCTTCTGAGCTTGAGAGACCTGGATGACCAGTAAGAACTACTTAAAAAAAAAAAAAAATTCTCATTTTTAAATAATGAAATAGACAAGCAGTAATTTCTAATGACATACACCTTTGGGGTTGCAGATTTTAGAGCTTATTATCCGTGGACCTCTCTACTAAGAAACAGGGAGGATACACAATTTTTTTCTTTGTTTTCATGCTTTTCCACCTTCTGATTATTTTTAATTTAGGTCTAAAATGTGGAAAGGAAAAAAAAATCCAAAAACTAGATCAAAGAGAAAGCCTAGATGAAATTATGCTGGAGGAGTCCAGGAGCAATTTGCTGCTCATTAGGAAAGATCTTCATACAGATCAAATAATAACACTGGAAATCCAAAGGGCAGCGTGGTATATCAGTGTTGAACTTTGAGCTAAAGAGTTGGTTTTACTGTGCTAATAAAGCTACACCACATGATACCTAATCTCATCAAAAACAAACCACTATCCCACTTTGCAGTCTGCAAAATTCCTTTGAGGAACCATATGCTGCTGCTGCTCTTCCAGCAGGTTATTTCCAGCGCATGAAAGTAACACTTGGTCAGAGGCTTAACCTCTATGTACCAGACCCCATTCACGTAGCTGTTCCTGCTACAGAATGGAGCTCCTAACCTGGCCTCTCTTAATTACTAGGCAACTATTACTCAACCTTCTCTTAAAGGCAAAATTACATGCCTATCAGGATTATTATTATTGTTATTATTACAAGCTTACTGACCATATCAACCCACTTCATCTATTATTTTCCATCATTGTTCTCTTTTTCTGAGCATAAATGCCAAGACAAGATTACCACTACAACTGAGTCAAATTTAATATAAATCAACTGTAATGGATAACTGGGACGGGTTATGTCCATGATGACTATAAGCAGGATTCAGTTTTGACTAATGCAAAGATTATGGATAGAGAGATGGAAAATATGAAGATATATCCACACTAATGAGCTTGGGTAGTGCAGATCATAGTAGTGCTAACAGATGCTACTGGTTGTTTAGTAACCTGAGGACAATTTAGGTCATATCCACCTCTTTACAGCCATGCTCTGCATCTGTTCACAAAACCTGGTCATATGCATCAAAAATAGTGAGTGCTGGTGACCAAATAAAGGTGATTTTGCTCTTAGTTTCTTGTCATGCCAGGCCCAAGTTCTATGTGATTAAGCTGAATACGGATGAAAGGAGTCCAGGCCACTTACAAAAGAGCCCTGGGGAAGGGACTGTGTATTCTGTAACTATACCTCAACTTCAGCTCTATTTATTAGATGCAGATGCCTAGTAGAGAGCCAAAATGTCTTTCCTAATTCATGCCTGTGCTTGTCTCTCCAGTTTTCTTTCTTTTTCAGTCCTTATATAGGTGCTCTGCAAGGTTGTCCTAGGGGAAGCTGTGTCAGCTGCTTTGGAAGTCTGTTTTCATATGGGCCCTTTCAGAGCCACAGGATCAGTTGGACACTGCTGTTTTGCTTTAACAGCTCTAAACTTTTTAAGTCTCTGAAAATTGGGCAGAATCTGACAAACTTTGACTCTTCAGCCCCACTCTGACTGAGCTGAAATGGCAGAAGGTCTTCAACTTAATACTGAAAGCACCCATTCTGAATAACAGAAGACTCAAACTATCTTCAGAAGCCAGTGTAGCTGTGCAAACTTTTAGGCATTTAGACCCATTGCTACTCCTTTATGCCTCATGAAAAACCAACCATGTTCTTAAACTGCACTTCCTTATGTCATCCTTCTCTCTAGGGCATTGTGGCTTACATACTGGAAATAGTGAAATACATTTTACCCACTTTAAAATTTCAAGAATATGGTCTTTAAAATCAAACATGTCTGAGCACTAATGTTTTGCTTAATTGAATCTCTCTGACATGTAGTCCCTTATGTCTCATGTGTTGCAAGTTCAGAAAAATTCACCTTGCTGTGAATACATTATTCCTTAAAAACACCAGGACAAAAACAAAAAGCCCCTTGTTCTGAGCTTGCTGTCATGTTTCATCTAATAATACTTTTCCCATTCATGCTTTTGTAATGTCAGGTTGCTTCTCAAATAGTTTGTTTCAAGCTCCAAGATGCCATTACTACATGTAAGAGATATTTCTTGGTAGGGCAAATTACTTGCTCTAAACTTTGATTCCTAAGTTAATATAGGAATACCCCTAACACACATACAGACATCTACTTGTACAAGTATACGTCACATTCAATTTTGATCAAAATCAAACCCAACCTTTGGCATTTTGAAGAGGAAAGAGTTACATTAATTTTAACACTCACTTCATTTAAAGAAGAAATTAACATTGCAAAAAAATAAAGTAAAATCTTGGGAAATACCAGAATCAAGGTTGTCAGAATAGAATACCTCCTCCATTTTAAGTATATGTGTTATGACAGCCTTCAAGTACATGATACTTTTACTCACAAAGAATGTTGACCACTCAGTAAACAAAAAGTAAATTCTTCCTTTAAGACCACCTATTCTATGTTTTGTTTTGACTTTAACTTTTTAGATAATGTGAACCCCCACGAACCTTGGTTTTCAACATACACAAGACTTGCTCACAACACAAGCATTTCTTTTCCACTAAATATTTTTTAATGAGTCTCTTTAACACAGGGCTAAACATTTTTAATCATTATTTACTTTGGGGACTGTTGTCACAAATTCCTGATGAGATTTAAGACTTTGTTGCACTTCTACATCAGTTTTTTGTTCCCAGTTTCTACTTGTTCCTTTATACTCCCCCAGACTTCATCCAGTGATTAGGGTGCCTGTGAAAATGTGAAAGAACTGGGAGTCTTCATCCCAGAGTAAATGTAAAAGTATTTGTCATATACCCACAGACTTTAAAGCAGACCTTTAAAGCTGAACTGCTTCCCAGTTCTGTGCCAGGTACGAGACTAATCTGGAAGCATTGAATGCCAAATCAAGGCTCAAGTATCCTTGGAAAACTTTCCATATGAGAGTCTTAATTCATGTTTCTCAAGATTAATTACTGTTATCAAATGCAGGCAGTTAACATGATTCATTCATAATTTCCAGTAATTTTAAGATGATAGAACTTTTTATCATAATTTTTTAAGCCAGCAAACAGCTTCTAGGAAGTTCATTCTCTGCATCTTCTCATGTTAAGATTGTACCACTTATTTTCTTTGCCATTCTTGTGATTATTTGAAGTGATCTGGTGTTACTCTTCTCTAAGATAGTTCAAAAAAAAAAGAAGAGTGTACTTCCTTTTCTCAGGGGCACTTGGCTGTTGGACTTTGGTTCTTATCGTGGATTGTAATCTTTCTACAACTCTTTGTTCTATTGAACTCCAGTAATAGATTCTGAAGACACTAGAAAGTCATTCACGTTAGCTTGTTGTTTATGTTTTTTTAACCTCCAAACCTGATATAACAGTAATAAGATAAAGTTTTGGAGTTAAAATTTTGTTTACATTTTCGTCCTTATTTGAGGGAGGATGGGGGTTACAGCACAACCAAGGATAGTATGTGGCCTACACTCACTATTCTCAAAAAACAGTCTTTTTGCAATTATGTTCTTCAAGAAACAAGGGATCCTGCTGTGGCTGTCAGTGGGATGCTTACATCTCAGCAACTGAAATTCAGATCTTGTCATAGAACCACATCTGACGTCTTTATTGACATAGGCAGGTATCAAAGCAAAAGGTGGCAAATTTTTTAAGGAGGCAGGTGGGCCTGCCTAGGGGATTAAGTAAAAATAGGAGAATTATGTGCAGTCCTTTAGCAGTATTACAGTCTTTCCAGAGGAGTTAAATTAAAATCAGAGGAGGACATCTAAAGATACAAGTAGCCATGAAAATGGGAAAATGGGAGCATTTTGTCTCTCCAAGCTTCTTCTCCATCTACCTAGCAGGTGGATCTACCTAGAGGTGCAGTGATACTAGGGACTTCAGCAAGATGGCTCCTCCAATTTTCTGTAACATGGAGAATGTGTTTCTTGAGCTGTAGCAAAATCGCAATAAATTTAGAGACTGTGTCATATAATGTGAAATTTTTCAGGTCCATGCACATTTCCACTTTATCTATGGACATCTTAATTGTAAAAGGGAAATAAAAAGATAAAAAAAAATTGTGGGGGATGAGAACAAATTAAATCATTAATTTTTAAAAGCTGTAAAAGAACAGAACACTTTGAATGATAACAAGTGCACTTTGCAAGTGTAGGGAAGAATTACACGAGCAGTACTTTGCCTTTTGAGACTATGAGCAGGGCTAATAAAGAGCAGGCTCATTTGTCAGGAAACAGCAGCAAATCGATTGTATGAGATCACTCAAACTGCTGCTCCCTTGCTAGGGAGCTGGATAGGACTGGGCAGCTGGTAGTTCACTAGCTAAACCCTGCTTGCTGGCAAGGTTTGTAAGGCTCATTTCCACAAGCCTGGGTAATCCCTTCCCCAAACACCCACCCAGGATGCTGTTTCCCATTTTTCTCCTCATCAGAGTCCTGTCGCAAAACAGACTCAATTTGAATCATACTGTGGGAGGGTGCAGAGCTCTCACAAATTCTTGGTTTTCGTAAAAGTACTCTAGGGTGACCTGGGCTGTCACTTCTCACATTCCCTCTCTCTAAGGATGCAAACTATCATAACAATGCACATCAGACTCTTGCATGAAGGAAGTCAGTAAAATCTGGTTATGAAATGGCAGGACTACCTCAAATGACTGCAAACAGGGATAGCTGAACACTCAGATGGATCTGTATCCTTGAGATAACAAATTGGGACAAACGGAAGCTATGCCAATCTAACCTTGAAATAACTGCACTCACCAGCAGATCTAAGTCTGTCCTACTGAGCCTAACAATACTGCCTAGACAATTTGACTTACAGGTGAAGGTAGCATCCATTCACAAATTTGAAAAACAAAAAACTAAAACCACACCAAAAACCTGCAACAATCAAACTATTCCTGAAGGAGGACAGTTACAAGCAAAATCACTGTTTGGGCTTGCCTGCATCTACTTCCCATTCCCACTGATTTAGTTGACCAGCCTTGTGGTGAGCAAGACAGCAAAGCAGAAACTGCTGGTTCTGCAGTACAAAAGTGGTGTAAATGGAAATGGCTTCTACAGTATTGCAAATATTCAGGCCAGATAGACTTGTGGTTCAAGGTATGGACAGGGATTAAAGTAAGAGCACACACTTTAATTCAGCAGTTTCTACTAGGCCTCAATGGAATTCACATTTCTATCTTCAACACTCCCACAGTTTTTGCCTATAACCCTTAATGTGTACACTGTAGCTTTCAAGTGCAAGCTCTTTGGAGGAATTGCCTGTTGTTACGTATACTGTGCAGTACTGGAGACAGTTAATTTGGATTGGGAACTATACCTGGTGACAGATTACGAATAATAATATTTTAATGAATAAATTATTTTCAATAATTGAAAGATTAACACTGTGCCCCATGTGGAAAAATGTACTGTGGAATTCCCAGCCTGTCTTACTGATTAGTTTATTATTATAGAGGGAATGGTTTCACGGTTTTTGAGGTTTCACAAATATTAGTGATTTCAAAGCGCTTGTTTTTTTCCCATACCTGTGGGGTACTATTCAAACATTATGGTCTTTTTTGAATCTACTTTTTTTCACCCCAGTTAAAAGAGAGCACACAAAAAACCCAATGCTTAAGAAGGTCAGTCTGACAAAAGTTGATTGTAGTACTTATAAAATATTTATTAAATATTTTATATTTGTAATTTTAAATGGTTTCTCATGTTCTCCTTCTTATTACATTAGCAAATTTCTAGAGTGACCAGGCTTTCATAGTAATTTCATAGTTTTCTATGGGCAGAAAGAATATGCATATTGATTTTAATTTCAGAATCTGAAAAGCCTAAGTAAACCAAATCGAACTTTGGGTTCTGAATTCAGCTTACAATTTTATTTCTTGTTCTAATTCTTTGCAGATCAATTCATCTTTATTAGGTAAAGGGAGTCACTGAAATTGAGCTTCCTAAGGAAATTTAGGTTGTCACAGAGGATTCATTTAACCTTATAAAGGAAACCTCATCCATGGGTATTACTCCTAAGCTTTCTGTTACAAATAAATAATTATTTGTATGAGTACCATAATTAAACACTGGACAAAAGCAGTGCTTTTGAAGAATAAAATAGGATTGTAAAATATATTTTGTTTTTTAGTTTGTGTGAATGGTGGGTTGACTTTAGCAGAACACCAGGTGCCCACCAAGCCTCTCTATCACTCCTCCTCCTCAGCTGCACAGGGGAGAGAGAACAGCATGGAAAACAACTAGTAGGTTGGGATAAGGCAGTTTAATAAAGCAAAAGTGAAAGGTTATGCATGTGCAAGCAAAGAGGGAAAAAAAAAAGGGATTTTATTCTCTATTTTCCATTGACAAGCACTCATTAGTGTTAATCTGGAAGTCAAACCCTTTAAATAATGAATGTCCTCCCTCACTCCTCCTTTTCTTAGTTTTTATATCTGAGCTGACACCATACGGTATGGAATATCCCTCTAGTCAGTTTGGGTCAGCTGGTCTAGTTATGTCCCCTCCCAGGATCTTGCCCACCCCCCAGCCTACTGGTGGGGATGGAATGTTGGAGGAACTTCCCTGATGCTGGTGTGCAAGCGCTGCTCAGCAGTAGCCCAAAACACTGGTGTGCTATCAACACCTTTCTACAGATACAAGTACAAAGCACAGCACCGTGAGGGCTGCTATGAGCCAGTCCCAAAAGAGTGTACCATCCTTTGCAGCTTTCTCTTATGGGCTCTCTCTGAAACTTTTCGCAATGGGCTGTTTTTCTTTTATATGTATTTACCAAGATAGAGCACCCTCAGCCTGGATCTTCAGATAAAACATTGATATTCCTTGCAAATTTTATCTTTGATATCAGAGTTCTGCATAAAATGTAGTCACTCCTGTGAAAACCTTTTTCATTAACCAAACCTTCTGTCAAAATTTTCAGAGCAATTTAAAATGTTTCCACCATTTTTTGGGTGATAGCAAGAGCCTTAATCATTCACGGGGCTTTTTCCTACCTTAAGTTTCTATGACTCCATTATGCAATGCAAACAAGACAAAAAAACATTTCCCAGATATTTTTTCTCTTTTTTTTGATCAATACCATAATATTCCATATTGGAATGAAGCTGCATGATAATGAGTCTGTATGTAGTTTCAATCCTGCAAGTAATGCAGGCAGACAAGCACAAAGCTCAGCATGGACTTAATAACTTTGGGGTAGCCTGTAATGCACTTCAAGATGCAGTGTGTCTGTAATTTTGGATTCTGCATGGTGCTTTGTAGAAAAATCACACAAGAAAGACAAATGGAGTGGGGATAATTCCATAATTGGTACAAATCGTAACACCACCAGCCTTGACTCAGCAAATGGAGCTGCACTAGCATTGATCAATTGTCAAGAGAGATTTTTTTGTCTTTGTCAACTTCTCTGTCAGTGAAGACTTCATTTAATGCTTTACTGATTAGCAGTGGTTGTGTTTACAAACAATAACGTGCCTAAGCACACTGGACTTCATATGAAGTTACTAATGGATCTACAGTAAAAATAGCTCCAATACTCCTCAAAAGTAAATACTCAAGCTACTTCAGGCATGGAAAGGGGTATTGTAGAAAGACAGTTCTATACACATTAAATGTGGAAACACATAGATTCAATTCAAATATTGAAACAATGTCAGTTAGAGACTGCAGGGATATTGACTTCTCACTCAGAACCTAGAAAGTCCAAATATTCACCCTTTCATCTCTGAAAAGTACTAAACTCCACAAAGCAGCCTTTAAATTGTGACTTTTCTCTATTTTTCCTGAGCCATATGTGAGCCTCATGCAAAGTTTTAAGAAGCTCTCTTTTCCCCATCCCTCCCTTCCTTCCCTACCTTTGCTGCACTTCTACAAGGCAAATTTGCTGGGGTGATCCTTTCTCAGAAAAACACTCAGCATTAAAAGAAGGGGAAAAAAGATCAAATAATAAAAGGTCAGATCACTGAGAGGGCAGTAGCAGTAGCAGCAATGAAAAGAAATTGTAAAAGATGCAATCATCTTACCATTCATTTTTGCTTCCTGCTGCCCTCAGTGGTTTCTGAAGTGGACAGCAGTTAAGTGACAGCTTTCCTGTCTTCCAAGTGCCTTTGGCTTACAGGCACAGGGTTTTTCACAAGTGCTGCACATTTAAGCTTATTCAGAAAACTTCTTTTGTAGGAAATAAGCCTAAGTGAAAAGCAGTTGAGATTTCCAGAGACTTATGAGATCCCCTGTGGCCAACTGCGGGGCAGAGCCATGATGGGGAACAAAAAAGAGCACCAGTCTGGATTGTCTTGGTGTTGTAAACCAAGTAAGTGAGGGGTAGAAGACCCCACTGGCTTTGAATAATATACATGCATCACCTCTGGCAGAGATGATGTGATAAATGTAAGTGGTCTTGCATTCTATCAAGATCTGGCACTATCTCATCAGTTTAATTAACCACTGGGGGAAATTCTACAACACTGCTCAAATTATAAAGTAATGGGTCCATCAGGCACAATTAGAGCCCAGCTGAAACACTGTAGTTTCCTTGAAAACCATTCAAGTAAACAATTGTGGGTCCTGGATGGGGCTCCTTTTCTAATTAGTCCACAGAGAACTGAAGTATTAGCTTTTCCTCAACAAGGCATTTCCTAATGTGCAAAAGTGTTTTACTTGTGCTTCAAGGCTTGCTGGTAATGAAAGGTTTTCATATAAGTATCCATTCTATCACCATAGTACCCTCCTAGAAATGCTTCTCCCTGTATGCCAAGCTGCGGTGCCATGACATCATTCCCAAAGGTACCACATGTGACATGATGTAATGGCATCAGGGATAAAAAAGTGCTCGCGGTGACATGATCTTCCATAAAGCATGTCTTTGGTAACAAGAGAATTTATGGGAAAGGTTACCCAGCTACTTCACTGAAGGAGGATGGAGTTTGGTGACAGCAAATTACATTCTATTTATGTGATTTTTGGGTATTAGCATGTACCTAAAAGTAGGAGAATGTCTATTTGTTTGGAAATTTGATGCATAAATACCTTTAATTTAATATCAGTATTTAAATGTTTGATCTCAACTTTTGAGCATAAAAAAGAGCTAACTAGTTCTGTTAATGGCATTTAACTCAGTGGTGGTGGAAAGCACACTTGAATAGAGTCTTATAAAATATGCATATTTTACATACACAACACACAACCAGATCAACCTCCCTGGACAAAGAAAGCCTTGGTCCTGTAGGACCCCAAGTCTCAAAATATGAGCTCACCTAAGGGTTTTACTTAAAAATATACAAGGCTACAAAAATTTACCCACTGTATTATTGGAAGACTCCTCAGTTTTTTGCAAAGCCTTAAGAGAGAGTGCAAAGGAGAAAAGCTGCACACATTTTCTCAGGAGGTACTTTTACTGCTAAACTTTAGAAAATAAGACATCTTGGCAAAAGTTTAAAGTGTAACATTCAAAATAAAGCATTCCACAAAGCACTGACATGCTAGGTGTGGCTTAGGGCACCACCTCACCTTTCTGAAATTTGACCTGTGCCTTCCCCCCAATACACACACACATGAGTTGGTCCAAGCCAATAGTTAATACAACAATCCAGTATCTCACAGGTGCTTTTACAAGAGTACAAAAATCATAGAGTCATAGAATTGTTACAGTTGGAAAAGACCTCTTAAGATCACCAAGTCTAGCCATTGATGATTGGAGCCCTCTGTTTCTATTCTCATTCTCTCCAGTTTTCACTGAACATTTTAATCACATTAATCTAAACATTTATTCAAAAATGAGCAACTTTTAACTCCCGTTTTCCACATGTGCAAGCTGATGCAGCAGAGACATGCCTATTCAAACTCCTATATGAGGTCAGTTCTGGAAAAATAGAAGTCATGGCTCTTTTCAGCAAGAAGTAGACATAAGTGGTGCCTCTCTCCTCAGTCACAAATCAACAAAGTGAAAGTTTCTCTAACTGTGTTTTCTAATACTGAGGTTAAATTTCTGGGGTGATGCAGAAGAGTTTGAGACCTAAGGACGGCTGATGGGAAGAAATTCTTTCATGTCATATTATTTATGTGCTTCTTGTCCAGCTAGTGTCAAATATGCCTACATATGTGTTGTCTTCTAAAAAGGACAGTATACATCTGAGTAGACTGAGAGTCCTCTTTTATGCTTACAAAAACATAGTTCTGTGTTGGTAAAGATGAAAACACTGATACACAGCTCTCTCTCTTTTGGTCAGCACAGTCTGGGCATGAAACATAAGTGGACTGTCACCTCAATAGACAAACCAGCAAAACCTGCACTTCTTGCTTGTCAAGGCTGGACCCCATTCATAGGATGCCACCACATCTCACATACTCCTCCTTGTACTGACACAGGGCTTTTGGTTTCATAGAATCATAGAATATCTTGAGTTGAAAGTCACCCACTAATTCAGCTCCTGGCCTTGCACAGGACAACCCAAGAATTCCACCATGTGCCTGAGAACATTGCCCAAATTCTTCTTGAGCCCTGGTAGGCTTGGTGCTATGAGCACTCCCCTGGGGAGGCTGCTCTAGTGCTCAACCACACTCTGAAGAATTTTCTGAGTTCTGAAGAAGTTTCTGAAGCTATACAATATTCTTTGTGCCTCAGAAATAATAATTTAGGATACAGAAACAATTATTTTCTAAGTGGAACAGAATGATAGAGTTAACAAAATGGCTTGGATTGAAAGGGACCTTAAAAGCCATCCATTTCCAATCCTGCTGCCATGGAATGTCACCCACTAGGTCAGGTTGTTTAGGGTCCCATCCAACCTGGTCCTTAACACTGCCAGGGTTGGGGCATCCACAGCTTCTCTGAGAAATCTATGCCAGTGCTTCACTACCCTCTGGAAAAAGAATTTCTTCCTGCCACCTAATCTAAATTTCTCTCTCCTCTATTAGTTTAAAACCATTCACCCTTTGTCCTATTACTCCATGCCCTTGTAAAAAGTCACTCTTTCTCTTTTTTATAAGCTCCCTTAAAATACTGAAAGGCTGCAATGAGGTCTCTTGAAGCCTTCTCTTCTTCACACTGGACACTGTTTTCTCAGGTTGTCTTCACAGAAGTGACATTCCATCATTTTGTTTATGACTCTTCTCTGAACCTGCTCCAACAGGTCCATATCCTTATTGTGCAAAACATCCCAGACATTGATGCAGTACCCAGGGTGGGGTCTTACAAGGGCAGAGCTGAGAGGCAGAAGGTGCAAAGTCATATCACTTTTTAGTCTATAATAGTAGACTAACATTAAGTTTAATAGACTTTTTATAATCCCAGAAATTCTCAGACTACATTCAGGCTAATAATTACATCAGAGCTATGAGTTTATTGGCTCCTACTGGATTCCTTAAATGAATTGGTTGTGCCAGTGAAATACAGTACAATTTCCTGCTGCTCTCCTTCAGTAGTACCTTAGATCACCTTGTATAGCCCAGCTTTCAACAGCGATCAAGGGTGGAAACTGAATTTTCTCTGACTGATTATAATCACAAATTATAGCATGCAACATCCTAAATTCTCATTGACATAAATATTCAGTTCTTTAATTTTGCAAATTCCTCCTTAATCAGAGCAAGTTACTGATGTTGGTCTGAAAGTAACAAAGCTATCATTACTGCAGCTATTTTGTAAGGTACATGATTTAAGCTGGTGTGCTCAGTCCAGCTACTGCTGAATCCTGCTGGGCAATTTCAGAAGGACCAACTGAAACTTGACAGATAGAGCTAATCCCTGATGGCTAAAGAGCCCATCACTGTAAATAAGGAGCAGGCTGCTTTTCCTCTGGTAAGAGGACTTTTGGTGTAAGTGTTGTTAATCCAACAGACTGCACCAAATGCAGATGAAAAGAATCTCTCCAAAGGAAAAAAAAATCCTCCTTTTGCACTCTTAATGTTTCTCAATAAAGAATGCTTTTCCTTTTTTTTTTTTTTTTCATGCCTGCCACTGTTTGCAACAGCACTGACTATATTGTGCTGTGATATCTTAGAATGAAGCCAGCTGGGGAGCGTTTCTCAACAGTATTTCGCCCTCCCTCCCCTGAAGCTCTCATGCATCGCATTCTCCTGAGCTTTAAGCCGGAAATTAGGTTGGAAGAGCAGTAAGGCTGAGACATAATCATCTGAGTATCATAAACATCCCCATACTGTGTTCTTTGTGTGTGAAAATAAAAGTCCCTGCTCCTGCTTAGCCTCCCCCTAGTTTTTACGTGAAGACTAATGATATCTGAGAAAGAAATCCACCCTTTTTTTTCCTTTATTGGCAAGATTTCTTACCCCCTGCGGTTGAATCTCTTCTCCCTAGACAAGTGGTCTTGAAAATCTCCCGTCTCCAGGCGTGCTTTTGATGACCCATTCTTGCAATTCCTTGTATCCTCGAGATGCTTGTCCCCAGTGTCAGGCAGAATGCTATTGATACATCCTGGGCTTTAATGTGTTATTCATATTTCTCTGAGTTCATCAGTCTCTCAGCTTGTTATTCTCACTCTTCCCCAGAATAATAGACCTTAGTGAGGCAATTTGTGCTCAGCTTCTGCAGCGTATGCAAGTAACATATTCTATTCAAATATATTACAGAAAAAATAGCAACTACCTCTAATCACCTTTCCTCCAGGGATTTAAAGCACAATAACACTCTGTACTCACTTAGCTGTTTTTTAAATAATACTTTCTAATGCTGAATTGCTCAGATGCTCCCTTCAAAACAACACTTTTCCTTCCATGGTCTGGCTTTAACTCCTGATGGAGATTGACTTGTGATCATGTCTCACCAGTGTAAATATGGAATTATGAATCTAATGTCAACAGAGTCACAGTGGAATAAGAAAGCAGAGCGACAAGACCCTTTTGTGTGGTACGTAAAACTGCTTTTATCTACACTTTAATGATACCATAATGATGTCTCCTTGTACACTGACATAGTTCTACACAGGACTGGTTTTTCACAGACAAGAAAGTTAATTTAAAGCACTAAAGGATTATAATAAAGTATTTTCCAGGGCAGGCTGCCCTAGCAAAACCCAAATCAAATGCTCTAGTTTTGTCTGATTTCACTGCACAGGAGGAATGGAATTTTTTCCTGCTGTGTTGTCTGTTCAGCGCAGTGTGCAGACCTGCATTCATCCTCTCATGCATACATGAGATCAAGTATCCTGAGGCAGGAAGAGAATAAAAAATTGTATATTGAAAGTTCTTCAGCCTTCATCTTCTGCTGGATAGCATCTCAAGTACCAAAAAAAGTACATCAAAAGATATTATTTAGAGATATTTTCATTTTTATATTTTATGTAACAGGAAAAAATATTTAAGAAACCGTAATTGACAGACTTATGTCTGCATTATCCATGATACATAAATGTTGCAGGTTCTCCAGCTATGCTCCATGAAAATATAAAATAAATTTTTCTTATTTTAATTTCAGAACTTAGAGACTGAAATACATTGGATTCAGATGAAAAAAAAAGAGATCTATTTAAGTTAACACTTCCATTCAAAGGTTTTAGAACAAAACTGACTAACAAAATGACTAGCTATCCTTGCTTTATTTCACAGTAAATGCAATCTTTTCTCTGTTTATATTGCTTTTGTATAAAGAGTGCACTGGATTTATTTGTTAATTTGTGACAATTTTTCATAAGTTACACACAGGATAACAGCAGAGAGGAACTGCTTATGGTACATAGGTCCTGCATCAGCTTCTCAGTTACTGTTCCCTGACACAATTCACAGTCCAAGGAAACATTACAGCTTGTCATCTCTATGCCACCTGCTGAATAGGTAATTTATCTGATGAACATGGGCAGGTTTGATTTTTAGGGTCTTGGTTAACAACTGTGCATCTTTTTAGGTTTGCCATGCTACAGCTCCATAGTTTACATGGCCCAATGGGAAACGTTATAAATGTTATACTCACAATTTCTCATGATGTCGCTGCACTTCATGAGTTCAGAGAAGTTTTCTCAGGTTTGCACTTGCAAGTCAGCTGCACCATGTCAGAAACAACAGTGCAAGTGCTGACCTTAACCTGCGTTTAAAATATGTACATAAGAAGGAGATTTAATGCCACAGGAGTGAAGAGTTAATGTTTGAAAGTAAACCAGAGGAGTAAAATCAGGTTTTAGTTCTTCCAGTCCAGCCATGAGAAATGGTTACCTTGGGATTTTTGAGGGTGTGATAATCTTTGCTCTGTCAACTAGTTTCTTAGTGGTGTGGCAGATAGAGAATGTTCAGTGTGAAAACTGTACAAGTCCTCTCTGACATCTTATTTGGGGGTGAAATCCTACAGAAAAGAGCAATACACAGCCAAGATCTGTTATCTCTGTTCCTACCACTCCCTCTTGTTTTCAGGGTCTGACAGCTTAGCTCCATGTATAATTCTGTTGTGAATCTCTGTACACAAGATGTTTACATCATAAACAGCAGAGAATTTCTGAAGGACACTCTCCAGGTACATCCAAGCTCAAGAATGTTTTTATTCTGAAACCTGGTACCTACAAAGATGTCTGTGAATCTTCAAATGCCATAGAAATGATAATATAAATAACATGGTGCTACTGTTATTGTTATGCCCTATAGACTTTACCTGCAAAAGTAACTCTGAGAAAGAGAACCATCAATATTTCAATACCAAGCACAAAAGGAAGGCAAACTTGTAAGATTTAATAAATAGACAGAGATGTAAACATAGATTTTCACAAAAAAATAGACTGTGGATGTAAAAAAGAATCCACATATAAAATTCAGAAGTTCATGGCTTCTATAATTCACTTAGCACCTTGAAGAATTTGCATCAGGACCTGCCACAGGATTTTCATATGTCATTCTATTATTATGTCAACATATACAGTATTTCATAGAAATGGAACAGATTTTCTGTGGACTGAGTAAAATACTGCAGAGATATTTCTTGCAGAAATATATCTATAGACTTTGATGAGTCATTAAAACAAAGTAAAATCTGCTATTAGAGTAATTTCCCCCCCGCCCCCTCTTTTTTTTTTTTTTATGAAGGTCAGTCAGAATCACATAATGAGCAAAGGAAGATATATAAGTTTCAACAAAATATTACCCTGTTGGTTATGCCATGAAGAAAGCAACAAAGCTGGTGATAGCTGGTGACATGTCCTATGAGATGGAGCAGAGGACTTTGGGTTTGTCTTGTTTAGAGACAGTGAGGCTGACAGGCAACCTCACTGCTCTCTATAGCTTCCTGAGAAGGGGAAGTGGAGTGGTAGATGCTGAGCCCTTCTCCCTGAGATCCAGTGATAGCACATGTGGGAATGGCTCAAAGTTTCATCAGGGTGGGTTTGGACCTTTGAACTTGACATTTGGAAGCTTTCCCTTACTGGGAGGGTAGTCAAATGCTGCAATAGGCTTCCTAAATAAGTGGACAATGCCTCAAGAACATCAGTATTTAAGAGACATTTGAACAATGCCCTAAATAACACTCTTTAACTTTAGGTCAGCCATGAAGTGGTCAGGCAGTTGGACTGGGTGATCACTGTGGGTCCTTCCAACTAAACTATTCTAGTCTAGTCTAATCTAGTATAGTCTAGTCTGCTCTGCATGAGGACTTTCTATTGTCCTCAATTTTATATTTTGATTATCAATAACATAGTTTCTCCTTTCACATATTTTTATGTAAGTTAGTTTCTAAGGTCACTTTGATTCCTCACAAAGATTTAAAAAAAAAAAAAAGTTACAAATATAAGCTCTGATGCCAAGAGGTTATTGGAAAACGAAAGAGAGATTTAAAAGCAAAGCAAAAGATAAACAGTGTTGGGTGGTATTGCATTTCACTTACTACATGAACCAAAATTTAACTAGATGTTCAAGATGATGCAGAATTAAGTACATCTTTTGTATTGAAGTGTATTGGCAGTGTGGCTTTGTAAGTCAAAGTTTCTACGTAGATTGAACGCTTGTGTTGTGGACAAACACGTCAACCAGATGTCATTGAAACGCAGGTGCATCAAATACAGATGCATCAGGTTGTTTTCTGTCTGTAAGTGTTGCAAACTGCTTTGGGGTCACTGTTGTCTCTTTCCTTGCAGCCACAGCCAGAGGTCCCACTGCTTGCATCTCTGCTGCATGTCCCATGGGTTTCCATCTGAAAAACTTGGCTAAGTGACTTGCTCTGCTGGGAAGCACGGTTACCCAAAACTAGAGGACAGTGATTTTTTTTCTTTAGTCTGGAAATGGACACTATTAACTAACTGTACACCAAAACATGAAACAAACTTAGAAGACCTTTGACTTTGGTTTGGCAGAGAGGGGACACAAAGTGTCCAAGGTACAGTGATAATTCCATTATTATATCCATTTTCCCAAATGGACTGTAGTTTTCAAAGCACAATGCAAGATTTCAAGACAATGTACTATCCTTTCCTGTTTTCTTATTAACAACATTTTCTTTGCAAAAAGAGAAAGTACAACAAAAACAAACTTTTTTTTCCTGTTTTTTTTTTTTTTGGTGCCAGCCATTGTGCATGTCTTTATAAAATTTATGGTTTGAAAGAAAATAAAAGCTGTGTTACTGTAATCATAGTAATCTGAAAAAATCAATAAGAACACAATTATAATAATAAAAGCCCTTTCAAATTCAATGAGATACAACTGGTAGGGTAAGCATTGTTTCTTAAAAATTAAGGATTTTTTTCTCCTTTTTACAAGAGTAATATGGTTTGGAAAGGTTGTACTAGCTATCTTTATTCTGTAACAGGATTAGAAAGAACTCAGTTTAACATAATTAGTAGGCATGCTAAGGAAATAAAGAAGAGTAATGCTCAAGTTTATGGCATTATGAATACATTTGAACTTTTTATGCTGTAAATCTGGTAGGCTTACCCTGACTTGCAGCATTTTTCTGCTAAGTAAACAGAAATTTTATATTGACTGAAGTGTGATGAAAAATTAGAATCTTCATTTTGCCAAAATATGAGTGACACAATGATACTGTGAAATTTTAACAATATCCAGACTTGGTCGAGATACTGCATGAGGCCTTTCAAATGTGGTGGATTGCTGTGCCTAAGGGACTTCAATACAGTAAATATGGGGAAGTGAAGATATTTGGTACAGAAGCTTATAGGACAGGGACTTGCAGGCCCTGCTGTTCCACAGTGTGATGACCTTAGAAACTTCCATACCAACATGAAAAGAAAATGTCATCTATTATGTGAATCAACTTTGCAACAGTATATTAGAACGGATCAATGTGTTTCTCTACATTTCAGCATGCTGTCATGGTTTGCTTACATATGGTGTTGGGAGATGCCCATAAAATCAAAGGGGTTTTATTATTTCATGCTCTATTCATTTTCAATGAATTGTGTTTTCGTTAAATGCCTTGCAGAACATACTGACATATTCTCCCATGTTACTGGTTTTTGGTAGTGTACCACCTACACGTTATAGAGACAGACCAGGATCTTACTGTGTTGTGGTCTATTGAAACATAGAACAAGCAATTCCCTGACCTTGAGTGTCTAACAAACAACGTTTTCTTTCAGTGTTTGAGTTCCCATGTGCATCCTTCAATGGCTAGAAAAATTTATACTGTCTGAAGACTGTTTTACTGAAGGCTTTATTAGGATCCTTCTCTTCTTGCAGGCTTGTTTGCACAAAATTAATACGATACTACCAACTTTTGAGATACAACTCTCTGACAAATTTGATCTGACTGAAACTGAGGAGGTTGTTCAAAGTTTGTTGGTGAGACACTAATCCAGAATCAGTGAGCATAGCTACTATAGCCTCCTTCATTTAGGAACTGAGGTTATCACACCTGCCTCTTGCAAGGAGTGTACTGTTTGAAAAACAGCAACAGTCTTTGGCTGGTGAGGGTGCTCAAAAAGACAGCTCTGAAGAACTGGTCAGGGAATAGGAAGGTTGTTACAACTATGTGAGTATTCCCTCTGCTAGAAAATTGTCATGAGAATTATGGAGGCATTTGAAGGAGGATAATGAGGTTCACAGGTGTTTGTAGGATGATTCTAGGTGGGCTGTTTTTGGTATTTTTTTAATTTACACTGAATATAATATGAGAAACAAGTACTGCTGCTACAAATTTGTTTGTTGCTGCGTTTAAATTGATAATGGTTACTGTTCTTAGGTGAATCAATTAATCTTTCAAAAACCCTTATTAAAAAGGAAAAATTTGGATTATTCCAATGAGAAACATAAAAATATGTAAGCTTTTCTGAACAAATCCTTTATTTTCAGCCATCACATATCTAGAGCAAAATAGAGCATACTCAAAACTTCTTTTACATTTACATTACAATATACTTCAAAACAAGCACAGATAACTGAAAGCATGGACAGAATTTTATGCATTGTTTAACATCTAACCTTAAAATATAAGATGCCTTGATGAAATGATTCTGAAATAAATTTCAGCATTTATGGCTCCTAGAATTCCTAAAATACCGCAGTGAATGATCAAAGCTTCAGAGACAGGGAGATACAGAGTTCAATAAGAATGAGACTGAGAACAAAAATTAGGAATGTGCATAAGAATAAAATTAAGAGCAAGAATAAGCATGAGAACAAGAAATAAAGCAATATCTTTTTCCACCATTTTTCACCTCTTGTAGCTGAGAATTAATCAGAAGTCAGTATTTATATTTCAAGTTCTGAAGAGTCTTTGATCAGTCCAGTGAAATTAATGGGAGGAAGAACTGCTGATAAATTATAAACATTATTTTGTCTAGCTACTATGTAAGTAGATTTCCAGGGAAAGGCTTAGCTGGGCCCTTTTATGTAATGGGTGTGTAAACAGTTTTCCCTGTAGGGAAGGCATATGGCAATAAGTGATTTTGTCCTAATCACAGCAATTTCTCTTCATTCCTACTTGCAGTTTTTCCTTCATGCCTTAATGTCTTCAAATCTTTCTGTTTTCACTAGTAGAATGGATGGATTCCGGACATGTTACACAGCTGAAGATAGAGACTGCTATGCTGCCATTTCATAGTCCACAGTAGTTTTATCATTCGCTGTACTAGGAAAAGAATCAATCCCTCTGTCTGAGAACCACTTTATTTTGAATTTGAGTTTTAAAAAAGAAATTAAAAAACCCCCTTCACAACCTTAAAACATATGAATCGTTTACTGCTACTTGTGGGGAGGAGGGAGAACTCATTTTAAAAGTTGTTTGCTAAAAGACGTGAACTCAGAAACAGTCAGCCCTGGTAACTCACTTATGCTTTTCACAGAATAAAATATTTTGACATTTCTATGGTTTAAATGAGAGCAGCTGAGAGCTGTTCACAGGCAATTCAAACTCTAGTGAGCAAGTCACTGTAGGCTGGCAAGAATTCATACCAGTATCTTAACCTGTCAATTACCCTGTCAGGCCATCCTCCAGTTCCTTCTGTGGGTGTGAAGATGGAAAAAAAAAGCACAACCAGAATGTGCATGGGTTTTTCTACCCCTGAAGGGCTTTTCAGAATATTCTGGTCCTGCCAAACAGTGGCTAGAGCCAGTCACAGTCTGTCTTCCTTCTATCCTGCTCCTTGTTGCCAGTGGACAGTGCTTCAGCACTGGAATGTCGGACACAGCCATGCCTGCAACTCACCTGCCAGTGTTGAATTAATATTATCTGGCCAACCCTGTTGTAGAAGGTTACATACAAAGGTACAAGGGAAAACTGCAACTTGGGTTGATACAGATATCTGCAAACCATATGGCATCCTCTACTGAGGTTTGACTGGGTGCCCACATTTGTCCTCTTGTTTTGGAAATCCCACCATCAACCTTTTGCACTGGTCCCACATTTATGTGATGCCAGAGAAACAGAGTGGGAAAGAGATGGCACAAAGTACAGAGATATTGTTGTGTAAATAAGAAAAATCTAGAATGGTTTTGCAAAAAAAACTCCAACCTCTCCAAAAATGGGATAGCTTGCAGGAAAGGGGAAGAAAAGGTAATTTTATACAGAAGGAACACTGCTTTCATAAAAGGAGAAATGAAAAGGGAGACTTTTTAACTGGGTGGGGTGGAAGAGAATTTCAAACTGAGAAGAAAACAAAATTGACTGATGCTGAGATGCCAGATTGGAAAGGAAAAGGAAGTATATGGGAAAGAATACAGAGCACAGAAGAGAGATAGGTGAATGAAAAAATGGGGCAGATAGATGTGGCAGCATAAGAAATTTAGACATCAAAATGAAGGGAAATGACAGAGAAACAGAAGAGGGAAAAAGGAGCTGAATGAGGAACAGTGGGGCAAAAATGTCAGGATGAAGAAAATGAAATGGAAGATAGGCAAAGACTGAAAGCTAATGAGGCAGCTAAAGTAAACAACTTTGGGATGGAATAAATTTAATTTTATTTTCTTTTACTGCAGATTTGCTATTCTTTGATACTTTATAAAGATTTATGGGGTAAATAGCACCTTGTAGGTCACATCTGCCTTGTTAAGGTATAGAAGGTACACAGAAAAGGAACAAGGTGGTTGACACAAACTTAAAAATAATTTTGAGGACAAGGGTTTTTCCGAGATGCTAAAATACTATTATTATTATTATTATTATTATTATTATTAATATTACTACTACTACTATTATTATATAGTGGGTAGTAAATTAAAGGAATGTGGCATAAATTAACAGCCATGATAGGTTGTTGCTGATAAAAAAAAATGAGATTTGCAAGAAGGATTTTAGAGAGTAGAGGAATAGCTTTTTGATTGAATGGCTAAAGAGTCTGTATTACATGAATAAAAGTGTGAGGGTAAAAGCTTCACGTGAAGACAGAGAAGCACTGTGTAGCAGAGCTGTGTATGTAAACAGAAAATTAGAAAAAAAAAAAAAGGATTTCTGAGGAGAAAAACAAATCAGAGGGTAGAACAAGTAACATGTTGAGTGGACTGGAATGAAGGCAGGTGGGATGGCTAATGCCCAGTGCTTCTGCACACAAGTATGAATTGGGAGAGGAGTGGCTGGGGTTCATCTCTGGAGCAAAGAATCTAGAGCTGTTGGTTGGCAGCAGGCTCACTGAGAGTCAGCAGTGTGCTAGGGCAGCCAAGAGGGCAAACTACATCTTGTGGTGCCTCAGACACAGCACAGCCAGAGAGCCAAAGGTGGTGATGGTCCCACTGTATTGAGTGTTGGTGGGGCCTGGACTGAGTGCTATGTGTGGTGCTGGGCCCCACAATTTAAGAAGGATGTGAAAGTCTTATGTCTTATAAGGAGCATCTGAACACTGGGTTTGTCTTGTTTGGAGAAAAGCAGACTGATGGGCAACCTCATTGCTCTCTGCAGCTTCCTGAGGAGAGGAAGTGGAGAAAGAGGTGCTGAGCTCTTCTCTCTGGGATCCAGTGACTGGACCTGTGTGAATGGCTCAAAGCTGCGTCAAGGGAAGTTCAGATTTGACGTTAGGAAACATTTTTTTACTAAAATGGTGACCAAACAGTGGAGCAGGCTTCCTGGAGTGATGGCTGATGCTGCATTGTGCTTATTTTGTCTGGGATAGAGTTAATTTTCTCCATAGGAACTATTATGGAGCTGGTTTGGATTTGTACTGGAAACAGGGTTGATAACACAGGGATATTTTTGTTACTGCTGAGCAGCGCTTACACAGAGCCAATGCCTGTGCTGTTCCTCACTCCACCAGCAAGTAGATTGGGGGTGCACAAGGTGCTGGGAGGGGACACAGCCAGCACAGCTGACCCCAAATGACCCAAGGGATATCCTGTACCATACGGCATCACGCTCAGCACATAAACTGTGGAGAAGAAGGAGGAGGGAGAAGACATTCTGACTTTCGCCTTCCAGTAACAGTTATGTTGATGGGGCTCTGCTCTCCTGGAGGTGGCTGAACACCTACTTGCACATGGTATGTGGTGAATTGTTTTGTTTTGCTTGCGTGTGCAGCTTTTGCTTTACCTGTTGAACAACTGTCTTTATGTCAACCCATGAATCTTCTCAGTTTTAGTTTTTTGATTCTCTCCTCCATCACACAGGGGCAGAGTCAGTGAGTGACTGTGGGGTGCTTAGCAGCTGACAGGGGTTAAACCACAACAACTAAGTTTGTCAGTTTTAATATTTTGTCAGCCCTGAATCGTTTAGTCAGTTGGACTAGTAGATCACTGTAGATAGCATCCAGCCAAAATGGCTCTATTCTATTCTATTCTATTGCCAATGGAATGGAATTCAACCCCACTTTCCTCTTGCAGATTTACCTTATTTGTAGGCAAGTACGTTGTCCATGCAATGAACTCAAACTCATCCATTCCTATTTATACTATCTAAGTCAATTCAATTTTGGAAATAACACTTTTATACAACCCAGGCAAAATAAGTCCCTAGCAAGACTCTGAATTAAATAGTATTCAAATAATGACAAAAAATTATTTAGGTTCTAACTGTTGCTGACACTATTTCTGAAAATTGTTGACCAGGGTTCTACAGCCAGTAGGAAGGTAAAAATTAGGATATAGAAGGTAAAAACTAGGGTATAGAAGAATTTTGTCATCACACCAGGATCGAAGTTAACTAAATTTAAAAATTAGACCATGTTAAGAAACAGCATTTCTCTTTAAAACAGAAATAAAGCTTTAAAATAGAATAAAACAGGTAAGTTAAAAGAAAAATCTTTATCACTTTAACTAAAATATATGCACATATTTGAGTGCAAGTAGAAAGCAGAAATTAAATCCTGTAGCTTAAGAGTCAAATGTATAAGATAATTTCTTTTTATTTTGTTTTTCCCAAACAAGCTGCCTTTGATCCGGTGTCAGAGTAGAAGTCTCTCAAAAGAACATCAAAGCAGACACAAACCTTTTTTAGAAGTAACTAGACGTTCCCACCTGAAAAGGTTAGTGAGGTCTAACACACCAAAAGTTAGCAAAAATCTGTGTCTTCTTAATAATTATGATGTGCTTAAGAGAAAAAAGGAAGCATTTTTAGTGTTCCTACCATTCCTCAGGACATAGCTGAGTAAGGATTTTTACAAACATTAAAGAACAAAGGAAAAAACTCTCTATTGCTCACTGTCTTGGTGCTGTTTCAAAACTTGAGGAGTAAAAAGAGTTCCAAGAGAGATATCTCCTTAAACTTTCATGGGTTTTCAAAAAGTGACCATCAGTTTCCTTAAGGGTAATTTAGTTTAGGAACCAAAGTCCCAATGTCCAGCATGATCGTTATGTATTTAGCTTGGACTGATAGATTTTCTACTTGAATTCTTAGAGGCTTGTGCGAAAGCCTTCATTGCAAAATGCAATGCTGGGAAGAAATAATTAAAATATCCCTGTTTATGAAGAAGAGAAAATTGTTAAAAACTGAAAGATTCTTTCATTATTCCAGCCATTTTTACTGTGGATATGTTAGTCTGCTGTGTAGATGGTGAACTTGAAAGAGGTAATTTCACCGCTTTTGAAAAAACTGTGTTCTCTATTGCCATTACATTTAAAAAGTCATAAAAGATAAAAGAAGAAAAAAGTTCAGAACTCAGTTTAAAACTCTCTTGCCACCACACTGAAACATGCTGAAGATGGATTGGTCATGACTAAAGGTGAAGCAGTCCTTATCCCTACCAATTAATCATGTATTTAATATAAATTAATCCTTATTTAATGAAGTCTGAGTCATTAGAATCAAATTTGCATAGATACAGATAGATAGACAGACATGTATAATTGGTGCTACCGAAAAGCAACTTTTATGTGTGAAACGAAGGTCAGAGCTAGAGACAGACACATTTTTATTATTGAAGAGATGCCAGACTCATTATGGATATACTGCCCAGGGTATTGCTGTGATAGTTTCATAGTTAAGGCTCTTCGGGAGATTGATTAAAAATATACATGATTACTTTTCTTGCTTGGAGAGAACAATACACTGTACTCACCACAGAGATAAAATGTAAGTAGAACAGAAAGTATTGCCTGCTGAGTCACTTAGTACTCTGCCTCCTGGAGACAGTAACCTCTCATTGGGACAGACACAGCAGTCTGTTCCATAGTCAATCACAGTCAAAAAGAAAAATTAAATAAATAAGAGGCTAGAGGGGAAGTGACCTCTTCCTTTGAGTGTTCAGAATATCTTCATTACAAAACAGATTATGCCTACAGCAAGAAAGAGGAAGACATGCCCCAGATTCAGCAAACTACCCACATTGTTGTGTAATTCTCTGTACAGAGCCCTCAATGAACTCAGTTAAAAATACCCATTTGTCTTCAGGTACTGCCAAGGGCAGGAGTCTCAGTATAAATTGCCACAAGGCAGAGGTATTCAATTATACATTTCTCTGGCTAACGTGCTGAACTTCATCATGGAAGTGCTTTGTGTTCACCCAAGGGCCTTTTCAAGCACTCAACATCTCTGCTGATGTGATGGAAAGAAGGAAACATCAATGTTTCCTCCTCATGTTGCTCCTAAAAAAGATGACCAGGATCTTGGTTTTGTGCCACAAGTTGCATTTTAAGAAGACCAGGTTTTGTGGGATACTCTAGTCTTGGTTTAGCTGTTCATTAATTGACAAAGGAAAAAAGAGAAACAAATAGAGATGATTAACTCCTACCTTTAGAAAACAACTACTCTGTAGATAAGGTTCTCTGTCTGTTCAGATAGGGCATCTGAAGGAGCTAGGAAAGAACATTTGTTTTAAGACTTAAGCAGCGATAATACTGAGGTCTTTCTGAGAAGACCTGATCATACTTCAATTTATTTTTATTTTCCAAAGCTAAATTACGTATCTCTCATGATTAATAGACACCAGATAGAAATAGTTACCAAACCATGTTCCAGACTCGAATTGCTTATGAATCTTGAAAACAGATATTGTGTTTTTAACTCATGTAAAGACTTTCAAGAATCTGCTTATGATAACCTAAAATAAAGCTGAGAAGTAAAAGCTGCCCATCTCAGTCACAGGTAGAAACCTGCACTGGTGGAACTGCTGGCAGGTGCATTTCCTTTTTACTGTTGTGGATAGAAAAAAAAACCACATTCTTACTGTTATTCTTACATTTGCAAAAGCAGTTAAAAAAAAAAGAAACAAATCAGCCTTAATTAAACTCCCAAAAGAATTAATTTCCTTCATCTAGTTGCTTTTGACACAGATATAATTCTGAGGTGGAGAAACCAGAACAGTAGATATACGTGAGATCAACCTGTTCGTGGCTATCTAACTGAACAATTAACTAATTGTCATGAGAAATAACAAGCATGAGGAATATGTGAGTGTGGGTTTGATGTTAATTTTCTTTCACATTATTGCTTTTGGTTTTGTACCTGAACCTCCAAGCACAAAACACAAACCAGAAAGAAATTGGAATGTACCATTTCACAGTGAATAAAAAGCTGCTCGCATAGCACTTCAGTTACTGACACCAACAAAATGCATGAACTAATGAGTTAAAAAACACTAATTAATTTCCATCACTCATAATGAAGTTAAAAGCAGAAATTTTGGTTAAATTTTTAAAAAAAATTTCTTTCTTCTTTCCACTGTGGTGAAGTGATAAGAAAAACAAGGGACTATATACATCTGTCTACATTCTCCATCTCACTTAAATTCAACCATAAAAATATAAAAAATGTTGTGAAGAGAAGATTTGTAGCCTTCATTGAAATGTCTTGCAATTGCCACATTTATGCCACCATTCTATATTATGCTCATAAGCCCTAAGTAATTTCTATGAATAGCTCTTCCACTTCAGCTATTGTTACAGAAAGAGGAAACCACCTTGGTTAAAGGAAACAAAATATTAAAAAACTCCAAAAAGCAGTTTGCTGAGAGTAATGGCAAAAATTGATCAGAGAATGGCACTCAAATCACTTACCCTCTATTAAAACTGGCAAAAGTGAAACTTTTAAAGGAAATTATATGTATTTTATGGTTTTTTCATATATAGACATGAAAAAAGCTCAAGAATACATTTATTTACCGAAGGCCTAATATTTATGCATTATGTTTGTCTAAAAAAAAAAAAAATCCTTGTCTTTCTTCTATCTGAAAGATCTTCACAAGCTGATAAAGAATGTCATGACCAATCCTGCAAATCCTCTGGCCTAAAGAGAGCTCCAAGTATTTGATATACTATAGAAGACCTTCTGTACTTGCCAGTAGAGCTGGAACGATGCTGAGAGTTGTCAATACTTCCTACTCAGACACAGCATCAAAACCAGAAAAAGTAGCACAATACTTCCAAGACAAAGGAGTAAAACATGATTACTTCTAGCAGAATAAATCAAGTCACCACTCATCTGCCCTATTAAATTTTTCACTTCATCTCATCTGCTGATTTTAATTTCTTTCATGACATTTTACCCTTCTGTTCACTGGCTTTCCCTTTTGTTCATGTGTTTCAATTTGAGACAGAGAATGTTTTAATGACCCCTGTAAAAAATCTAAGCCAAAGGTACTTCAGACATACATTTGAAGAGTAGGATGTTGGAATTAAAATTTAGCTATCACCAAAACTGAGGGTGATTTACACATCCTACTCAGCAACTCAGAGGAAAGGTGCAATTCTGTAACAGCATCACTGTTTCACAGCAAATTCCTTTCCAAGGAATGATATTAATGAAAGATGAACGAAATCTGAGTGTATATTTCTATGGTAAATTTTAATGGGTTACATATATTTGTACATACATATGCAGGATAAATTCCTCTCGTAACTTCAGGTATCATTTATTTTATGAGAAAAAAAAAAAACTTTTTCCCAGTCTCTACATCTTTATGTGCTTTCTCAAGAAATGATATTTTTTTTCAATTCTTCTTATGTAACAGGAAACAAACAATTATGGGTACCCAACTACTATTTCAGGCACTGAAGTCTTAACTAGGAGTCTGGTTCTGTTGGACTCTCCCTTAAATCTCGCTGCAGGGCTTGCTGCTATGAGATTAATGGAGACAAGATTTCACTGTCATTGCTAACAGAGAGACAACTAAAAAGCCAGGGGCACAGTCAGAGTCTATTTGAGATGGACCTAGATAATTCACATCTGAGTCATATTGTAATTTGTGGTACATGCACTGAATCATAAGAATGATGTGCATACTTACATAATACAAGGTAACGTAAAGCTGTCCAAGTGGGCAAAACCAACTTTGGCAGTGTAACAAAAATAGGAGTTAGGTAATGATTTGACAGATTTGGAGGCAGAAACTGTAAGGTGATCAAAATGACTCGCAGGTTAGTTAAGAACATCTAATAAACTGATGAGAGCTTAGAAAGCCTGAAATGTACAATTGCTGGAGCAGTGTGTAGTTCACACAAAACCTAGTTTTCTGGTATACCATACACCTTCAAGAAAGCATAACGGCAAAAAGTTTGTTTGCAAAGTGGCAGCTGATTTGGCAGACTGGGCTCCAGTGTCTCCCTGTGTTCAGATAAAAAGAGTGGGGTTAGGAGTGCCTGAGAGATCCTCTCCAGCCCTGATGTCATGCAGCCTTGTTTAAAATCATTGTTAATGCTGCCTTTTGAGAACCTGCACTTCCCCATGCTGTGAAAAATATAAAAAACTTTCTGCACTCCTGTTACAGTCTTCTTGATGGTTTAGTTTAATGAGTGCAGACTTATGGAGTCTATTCGCCTTCCTTGGGGTAACGAGGTATAATGTAATTTCTTGGCTGCATATTGCTTGCAAAGTGCCTCACAAAGTCTCCAAATGTTTGATTACCAGCAAAGTAGAGTCCTTTCCTCCTCACTATTTATTTTTGGTATTGCACACTCTATCCAACTGAACAAAACAGATTTGTATAATACCATATACAGGAAAATATTGACTACTTTTATGTGCTTAGGAGCTTTTTTATAGCAGAAGTGCAGAAATACTTGATTTCTAAGAGGTTTGAAGAGAAAGAAAGAGCATACAAGAATTCAAAAAAGGAAAAAAACCTGAAGTTCCAGTTCTACTGCCATGTCAGAACAAACATTTCTATTGTTTATAGAAAAAAACCCCATGATACTTTCTCCTTTCCACATTTCCTTGTAAAGAGAGGAGGTTTGGCAGTAGCCACTCCGTTAGCTGAAACCAAAGCACTGGCAGGCTTATAATGGGACTGGAAGTTCATTTAGCTGGAAGTGGTTCAGGTGACCAAGTCACAGTGTCTGTTATGCCAGTCTGTATGTCCTGAAGTCACACTGGTACCTACCATGGTAACTCTATCCCCAGCTTTCATTTAGCAGTTTAGAAAGGATAGAAGCCCCCTCTTCTACAATCCTCTCCTCCAGAAGTTATGTAATGTCTTGTATGGTTGCTGTTTCCAGGGAAACTGATACTTCATTTCTCTCTCCCCACCCCAATACTTTAGATAACTGAGAGCAGAGAGACAGAAAGAAACCCATATGCACCAGACTCAGAATGCTGTGAGGAAATCCCACAAAAAATTCACTTGCAAGTGTTTTTTTCTGAAGAAACAGCATGCAGCACGGAAGATGCAGAAGTCAGCAGAGGACAACTTCATCACAGGGATATAGTAACTAATTTCTGAAGTGTGCTGAAGATCCATATATTGACATCATTGTAAATAAAATGTCAGAAAGGAGTAAGATTTGAAGGGAATTCAACACTTCTCAGAATTACAGAGATTTGATGAAAAAGTTGACTATTGTATAAAAAAATCAGGCCCTCTTAAAGAATAAGGGGTGGACTTTCTTTCAAAGATGTAGAGGGAAATCCTAACGGTTGCAATCCTTCAGTTCCTGTTTTTATGTTTCCATTTTTAGAGCTGGTTTTATCAGAGAGAAGACTATTTCAAAAGAGCACTGGAGGTAATACAATGTACTGAAAAGTAACATAATTGATGGAAAGGGATATAACTAGCCTTTATATATACTGATTTCCTTCTGCACTCTATAAGACATGACACAAAAGAATTTATCAATAACCACTTAATTTATCACTAGCCAAGTAGAGGCCCTATTAAGTCCTCCAGTCAAAGAAGTCCTGTCAATCAGAAATACTCTTATCTGCTAAAATTGGAGAGCACTGCCAAAAGTCATCTGTCTTGATCCAAGGGAGCTGAAATTCTACTTATAAAAGCAGTATTTGACTTCAGCATTGACCATGTTTACACTTGGTGCCAGGAAAGCTTTAAATTATCAGTGCTCAGACTACTTTGACTTCTTTCCTGAGCCTGCTAGTTTTGCCTCAGTATTTTGTCCTTTCCATACTAAACACAAATGTCTGACAAATCCTGAGTTGCTGTTTGTAGACAAATAACACTATATAGCAACTGTTTAAGGTCAGACACCTCCACCATCTTCAAAAAAAAAAAATTCTTTATATGTTTGAAAGCAGAACACCTTTGTCACTGAGAATATTTGTAGAAAATCAAACAAAACAGTGTACAGCTTCTCACGGCTTTTTGGAACTTGGATAGTGCATACTGTAATCTCAGTTTAAATTTGTTAAATTATTTTAGCAATATTTATGTCTGGAAACTTAAATGACACCTTCTGTCTCTTAAGAATTTCCCATATTTGGAAAGTCTCCAAAGATCCTTGGACTTCTCTCTCAGATAGATGTATTGTAGCCATCTGAGCCATTTGTATTAGGAGGAAATGGCTGGCATTCCAGCCATAGCAAAGGGAGTTAAAGTATCAGTTTTCAGTAGCCTTCAACTCCATGGACACTTCTTTCCTTCAAAAAAGTTCCACAGAAAATAACATTTGGCCCTTGAGAAGTGACTCAAATCATAACTTTTGTCTGCCTTCAAAATGTATTGAAATTATATTGAATATACAGCCATGACAAAATAGCCAAATTATAAATTAGAGCAGTCAAAGTACATAGATTGAGGGGGAGCTTTTACCAGAATGACTATAATTAAGTCTAATTATAATTGTATAATATAAATTATGTATTGTAGAGAGCTACAATACAGAGTTTTATTATTCATGATACAGTACACAATCAATTATACAATATGTAATTAATTATAGTTATAAATATTTATTACTTATTATTAATTATTTTTGCCTCTTTGATTAGCAGCACTAATTTTTGCTCTACAAGAAATCAAAAAGATAGGTGGTTTCTACCCGAAAGATTAAACTGCCTTGTCGCTCATTTTGCACATCCTCCAAAGTACAGGTAGAAGGAACACTGCCCAAATGGGAGATAAGTGTATATTTTGGATACTAAACATTATTGGAGAAGTCAAGCCAAGGAAGGCAACATGGCCAAGTTCAAGTCTCGAGATCACACATACTGTTTTTCATTATCAGCTCTGCTGATGAATTATACCCAATTGCTTTTTGCTACTCTGGGCCTCTGTTTCCAATTTGGATTACAAGAATAATGATCTGATCACTCTTAAAAAGCAATCTTAGGTATGTGATTAAAGAAATCCAGGGTGACACTATTATTGTTGTTTTCCCTCTGAACAGAAAGGATGGAAACACAAATGAAATGAGCTCATGCACTGAGACAAAGGTGCCTTGGCTGAAGCAGAAGCTTCATGGATGTATCTGGCATTTTCTCTTCCTCTATGTTCTGGATACCAAGTATTAAGGGTTCTTAGGTTTCACTGATTGAAGAAAATATTGAGCACACCTGGAAGAAACCATACCTCCATTTTTTTTATGTATGGTATATTTTTAAAAGCAGAAGGTGCTAATTATCTTGGAAATAATTATAAATAATTTCTTAAGGAACATGTCACTTGACTGTTCAGATGAAAAAAAAAATTACTTTGGAGGACTTGGGTCCACACTCTCTTTTTCAAAACACCTCCTATGACCAGTTCTCAAAGTTGGTACTAAAAGTATAGAGATGCGTCTCTAATGTGACAAATTCCATTCCATTTCAGTTTGCTTGACTATTGTTGCTTGGGGTGGTTTTAATGTGGCTGGATGCCAGGTATCCACCAAAGCCTCTCTAGTGCTCCCCTCTGCAACTGCACAGAGGATAGAAAATAATGAAAAAGGTTCATGAGCTGATTTAAGGACTGGGAGACATCACTCATTGATAACTGTCATGGGCAGTTCACAGACTGAACTTGGGGATATTAACTAAAGTTATTACCAGCAAAATCAGAGCAGGACAATGAGCAGTAAAATGAATCTTGAAAACTCCTTCCTCCTACATATCTCTTCTTCCTGGACTCTACTTCCTCCCCTAACAGTAGTGCAGGGAGATGGGGAATGGTGGTTTTATGATCAGTTCATCACATGTTGCTCCTGCCATTGTTCAGGGAGAAGAGTCTTTCCCCTTCTCCAGTGTGTGGTCCCTCCCATGGGACATAGTCCTCCCTGAATTTCTCCAGTGTGAGTTCACCCAATGGGAAACAGTTCTCCATGAACTGCTCCAATGTGGGTCACTTTTCCATGGGGTACAGTCCTTCAGGCACAGCCTGCTCCAGCCTGGGTGTCCCATGGGGTCACAAATTCTACCAGGAAATCTGCTCCAGAATGGGCTGGTCTCTCCACAGGTCTGCAGGTCCCTGCCAGAATTCTGTTACAGCATGGGCTTCCCACAGGTTTACAGCCTCCTTTCAGGCATTCACCTGGCCCAACATGGATCTCCTCCGTGGGCTGCAGGTGGATCCCTGCATCCCTGCTGACCTCCATGGGCTGCAGTGGCACAATTGCCTTGCATGGGCTGCAGGGGAATCTCAGCTCTAGTGCCTGGAGTACCTCATTCCCCTCCTTCTCCACTGACTTCGGTGTCTGCAGGGTTGTTCCTCTGCCATATTATCCTTCTGCTTTTCTCCAGCCCCAATAATAGTTTCACAATAACTTTATTTGCTTTCTTAAATATATTCTTACAGAGGCGTTACACCATCTCTGGTTGGCTTGCCCTTGGACCGTGGTGGTTCTGTCCTGGAGCCAACTGGCATTGTCTCTGTTGCACATGGGGGAAGCTTCTGGTTTCTTTCTCACAGAAACCACCTCTGTAGCCCCCCTGGCACCAAAACCTGAGCACCCAAACCCAGTACAATGTTCTGAAGTATTTGACAAAACATTTTATGCACAGGTAAGTAGGTCTTCTTCTATACTTATTACTCAAATGGGGCATTCTGCAATACTTTGGTTATGAATTAAATTTGATGGAATGCCGTTTGGAATGAATCTTTAGACAGCACCAGAGGCAGAAGTGAAAAAACCCAACCATCTCCTTCCAAGCCCTGATGATCCAAATACAGGGGTTTTATACTAAACCTTGGATAAAAGGTGGTAGCAGGATGGCTGTTGCTAACTTGATATCTGTAGCCACGCATATAAATACTCATGCCCTAAATATATTTATGTATCTAGTCACACATATATTTCTGACCCATAGTTAGAATTTAAGATCTTAGAAGTCTTTTTCAACCTTAGTGATTCTATGATTCTATACTAACATATATTTTGTAAGTGGAAGAAAGTGTCACAGCTAGAATAACCATTCATCAGTGTCAGTCCTACTTGTGACTTTTCATACTCATACACTTCCATGGTACATATCATGGAATCATAGACCCACAAGGATTACCAGGCCCCCCTCCTGGACCTGCACAGGACAACCTCAAGAATCACACCATGTGCCTGAGAGTATTTTCCAAACATGTCTGGAATTCTGTCAGGCTCAATGCTGTAACTTCCCTGGAGAGCCTGTTCTAGTGTCCAGCAACCTTGTAGGTGAAGATGCTTTTCCTAATATCCAGCCTAAACCTCCCCTGACACAGCTTCAGGCCGTTCCCTCGGGTCCAGTCCCTGGTCACCACAGAGAAGAGATCAGTGACTTCCCCTCCCGTTCCCCTCATGAGGAAGTTGTAGACTGCGGTGAAGTCTCCCCTCAGTCTCCTCTTCTCCAGGCTGAACGGGCCAGTCGGCCTCAGCTGCTCATCACAGGGCTTTGCCTCTCGATAATTCAGCGTATTTGTAGCCCTATTTTGGACACTCTGTAATAGTTTAACGTAGTCCTAATACTGAGGCACACAAAACTGCACTCAGAACTAGAGGTGAGGCTGCCCCACTGCAGAGAAGGACAATCCTCTCCCTCGTCTGGCTGGCAAAGCTTTGCCTGATGCCCCCCAGGACATGGGGTTGGCCCTCCCGGCTGCCAGGGCACTGCTGACTCTGCAAAAGGCCAGAGATATTCTGATTTTAAGAAATCCAGCAGATATCTGAAGTACTATCTTTTTGATGTTGTACAGTGTTATCTAACATAACTAAAATACCTTTAGCACTGGAAATTATGTTGCATTGCAGAGCACAGTTGTACACTGGAAAGGCACCTAGATGGAATGAGTGAATCTGTGCTGAGCATCATTCCTGTGTTGCTAGACTGCATCAAGCATCTGATCAACATAGCTTTTGGCCGACTTAGCAGTCTGGCACTCTTGAAAATATTTATAATCACTAATACTACACTGATAGGCAGCACTTACACATCCCCACATAGAAAATGCATTTATCTTCTGTTTCATATAAAAAAAAAAAAAAATTGAAATGGTCACAGTGAAATTAATGTAAGTTATGATAATGATATTGTCTCTTGTCTGAGAAATCCAGTTTCAAATTTATTTTTTTTTCTGAGACAAATTTTATGTGACTAAATACATAATGTAAGTCCTGACTGGAGAACAATATAAAAGTTCTATTCTGCTAAAATATTCTGTTTCTGAACATTCCTTTATTCGGTCATAACCTTTCTTGATTTATTCTTACAAGAAAAATGAACTATTTTATCCTGCATTTTCCCTAACAAATTGGTGAAAACATTGCTTTGCTTTAGTATTTTTGCTTCCACCCTCTCTAGAGAGAAGGTAAATTATGCCATATTTAAACCAAAATATTAAATAATTTGCAACATCTGACAAAAGAGACAAGTACTGCAGTCCAGAAAAAAAAGAAAAATAAAAAGAAAATAAAAAAGAGAAAAAGCAGCAGAAGAAACCATAGCAGTAGTGGATATGGTATATTCTACTGATCAGCAAAAGTAGAGAATAGGTAGAATTCCTTAGGGATTTAAAACACGAATTGGGCTAATGGTATGAATACAGGCTAGTCATGTTTCCATAGTCTGCATTTTTGTAAATAACATTCACTGGAGGGGAAGGGAAAAAAACAAAAAAACAAAAAAACAAAAACAAAAACAAAAACAAAAAAAAACACCACAAAGGAACCGTTTGCTGCTGTATTGCTGAAAATAAGATTAATTTCTGTTTTGGTGTCGCATCAATGATGTAGTTGGCAGCACGGGCCTGTGTGCACACACTGTTTGTCCATGATGACCCAAGCAGTGCTTTTTCCTGCACTGCTCCACCTCTGCCAGCTGCCTGATGGACTCCTGCTGGCAGGAGTCTCTTTCCGACTGCTTGGCACTGACCCTCATGCTTCAGTGGAAATCAAGCCCTCAATGGTATTTCCCTTAAATTCACTCTGGGTTGTAGATACCTCCAGGGAGAGCACTCAACTTTGAAAGGCTGTTTCTGCCTTTGGTCCTTGAAGGTGAATTATCTGAGTTACTGTCCTTTAGTGCTGAACTCAGAAGAGCCAACTCATTCTCCATTTTTCATCTTCTGTCATTTTTAATTTATCAGTTAGATAGCAGATTTTGTGAGTGCTCAAGTGAAAGTCTGGGAGTCAAGCCTGAGGATTTCCAAGGCCAAGAGAAAACATAATGCTGTTCTGCTAAACCAACCAGGGAAGCCAACTGAAACTGCAGACCTCATTACCTGACTTAACTTAAACTTCTTATAGTTCCCTTGCAGTAATTAAGTGTCTTTGGAGATCATCTAAATAAAACATCAACCACAGAAGTGAGAGCAAAAAGAAATTACTCCATGTACAGTCAGTTTGCAGGTCTTCTCCCTTTTAATACATCTAATCTATCCCAGAAATTACAGCTTTTATACAAATGCATGTAGAACTGTGTACTCACTTTTTTACTAAGCAAAACAAAAAAAAAAAGTCTGACAAGCTTGTATGCCTCTGTGTGTATGTACCTAAATAAAATAAAACATTCAGCCAGTAATTTGAGTTGTGGATTGCTTTTTACAGATTGTTGGCAGGCAGAGCTCAAGCACACCATGAAGGTGAAAATGTATGCCTCTTAAAATCTGCTGCTTTCATCAACAGTGTCCAAACAGGAGAAATAACACAAAGCAAAGGGCAGTAGCTCGAGGCAGCTGGTCTAGAGAAAAACAGAAAAAAAGAATAAGTGGATGTATCACTTTACGAGCCCTTTCTGATGCTCGTAACATGTCATTTCCCATTGCTCAGCTTCATTCAACCAAGTATCATGTGATGCCTAAATAAGTTGTACTTTTCTTAACAGCGATATTGTAGGAAAAATTTCTTTAGAAGATGATTTCATGTTGTGTCAGAAAATATTAGAGAATCATAGAATCATAGAATAGTTGGGGTTGGAAGGGACCTTAAAGTTAGCCATGTATCATTTCTAATTCAAGTGCAATAGATAAGAAAACATCCTGTATATCCATATGAGATCTATATATATTCATACTAACAATAAGTAAAAAAAGAATGGGGTAGATGGCAAAAAAAAAGCCAGAGTTCCATTTTCCTCCAGTTTTAGCCAACTGACTTCCAGAAACTTTGAGAAGGATATTTCCTGACTTATCAGTCAAGTGCTACTTTTGTTGTTGTTTTTGTTACTGTTGGTTTGTTTTTTCTTTTGTTTGGTTGGGGGTTTTTGTTTGTTTTATTTTTAAGATGCTGTCATGATTAAAGTTTTCATAAAACCCAGGGGAAGTTCTAGCAATAAATTCTGAGAGGCCTTCAATGGTCCAGTAAGCATGATAATCCTTTTGCTTATGGGGAAAAAAATGACTCACAGTCTCTTCTGTAAATGAAGCTCACCCTTGACCTCAGATAGCTCTTTCACTTTAGCTGAAGAGCATTTACATGTATTTGAATGACACATGCACTACAGAAATCATAACTTTTAATAGGACAAACATATGACACAGACACGTGCCTGCTGAGACATGAGAAATAATATCATACAGGATGCTAGGACTAATGCAGATGATGGATTTCGGCGTTGTTTTCTAAGATAAGTAGCAATGGCAAAAAGCAGTAAAAATAGTCCATATAAACAGGGCTTTTTCTGAGTCTGCTCAGTGACACAGAAAAAGTTTCAGCTTATTGCTGTAATTTTGATTGCTGACCCTTGAACTCCAGGGAAATAAGAGAAAGGAGAATGAAAGAAGAATTTGAGTGGCCTTCCCTCGGCTGAAGTGGCAGATCCCATGAATTTATCCATTGACATTAATGAAGCCTGATCAATCACAGAAAACAGAACAGTCACATCTAAATCCAATTCCAGGGGTTGATCTTTTATATTCCCCCAAAGTCTCTAATTGCCAACACATTTAGTCCTTCATTTGCAGTAAATGTTCTCTTGTGAAAATCCCTGTACGCATCAGCTGGCCCCTGGATGTGATCTCATTCTAGCAAAATAGAGCTGAATTGAGATTTTCATAAATCTTAGCCATTCAGACTTATACAACAGCTCTTGTTTCATACCTTTTGCCCATCCCCATCAAAAATGTTATTTAGCTTTGTTTACAAATGCTATTTAGGGGTTGAACTTGACAGGGAAAACAGGAAATGCCTGTTTAAGGTCCTTTTACAGAAGAAGGTGGCTGGAGACAGTGCAAACTGGGAAGTGGGAAAGGTGGAACCTTTCTTAAGAGTGGCTGCCTTTGAACACAGGAAGGAAATAAGCTATGCCATGGTAAGATAAAGGAGGACAAGGAAGATAACTTATTCTGTCCCCTTGCACACCAGAGTAAACTGGAGTTGAAGGGAAGGAAAAAAATTGTCACCAATTCACTCAGTGCCTTTATCTGATCTGTGTGCATCTGTGAATATCTGCTCCTGAAGAAGTTATTGTATGCTTATCAGTACAAATGTGATTCTTAAGATATCTTGACACCAACAGAACTTCAGGTGAGAGATGTGAGACTGGCACGACAGATGCAAACTCTGAAGTGGGATGACCATCAGGAAAGATGGGTTGGCTTTCCTGGAACATGAAGACTTTATTCAGCATTGCAGAGGAATGTGGTGAAACTGCCAGAGGATGCAGAGCAAAGTGAATCGTACTGGAACATTTTTCACTAATGCCTGTTCAAATGCAAAACTAATTTTCACTTTGTCATATTTGCAGTGCTTTTTGTTTGCTTTCTGCAGAGTTCTTAGCTCTCAAAGCATTTTAACATGAGAAAAACACAAGTAAACTGTAAACTTCATTCCTCATATGTTTGAAATACATATTTGATTTTAAGAGTTACTGTTCATTCCTTGTTGTATATTGCCAAAATAATATAATCATGGTCAGGAGTATGGAGGTGGGGGGAATAAGTGCCTTGTGAGGGTGATAGCTAAAAATTAACTCTTCCAAAATGACATTAAAGTTACCAGTACATAAACAAAAACATGTATGGGAAAAATACAGATTTGAAGGGTAGAGATGAGAATACTATAACTTATAGCAATTAAGAAGCTAATAGAAAGGAAAAATAAAGAATTCATTAGAATGTTTTAAATTATTATGAAAGGAAACAAGTGTAATTTATTATTAAAGGAGATTTTATATTAGTATTAATTATTGTAATAATAATTTAATATTATGTTATGTTATATTAATTATTATATTAATTTAATATGATCAAATGAGAACATATTAATTATATTATTAATTAATGTAAAATATATTAATAAGTTCTATGTTTTCTGACACATCACTTCCTGGCCTCTTTTCTGACTTTTGGCTAGCAACATCACAAAAATTTTAAAGATATATGTGGCCAAAATTTCAAATACTGGCATCTCAGCTCTTGCTGTATTATTTGTCCTTACTAACTTGCTGTGTCTGCTTTCAATTCTATCCTTCTCTGTGAGTAAAATGGTCAGTCACAATGATTGTAATCAGAAATAGGAATAAACTACTTAGGGGTCTTAAAAAATCCTTACAAAACTTGAACCTTATTTGAAGAACTTGTTCATTCACTCTAACCCAGAAGAGTTTGTGATGATGCTCTGGAGCTTGTACACACTGGCACAAATCAGAATGCAAACAACAGAGCTTGCAGTAAGGCATTTCATTCTCAGAGTTTAGAAGCATGAGGAAAATAGGAAATAAGGAACTTACATAAGAAGTGTGATCTGAATATCAGCTTTGCCATCCTGAACTGTGCATTCTGCATGCATCTGCAGTTTCATAAACCACGACTGTTAGCTCAGTTCAACCCTTTAGATATATGCTACTGGAATTGTACAGAACAGCTCAACTTTATTATCAGGAGCACATATGTGCTCAGAACAAGATTAGTTGCTGCTGTTGAGAAGTGAAAAGACCCCAACAGCCCCCTCCCTTCTGCAAACCCAAACCCCAAAACACATACACACAGAAGCATATCAGAGTCTGTGAGAAGAATATATCTTGAGAAGAATAAGGAAAGTTTACCTACCTGAAAGTTTAAAGAACCATAAAAAACTGATATTTCTGCAACCAGAAGCCACTACTAGGAGAAACATAGGAAAGAAATTACTAAAAAAGGGGCAATTTAAAGCTCCTCAGGGCTAACCAATCCCAGGGCTCTATATCATGTTGTAATTACTGTGCAAAGTGTATGTAAAGTGTATAATTTTCATATTGGATAATTTCTTATAATCATAAAGCAATTATTCTTAGCAAATCTTAGCTGTCATGCCACAATATCATGAACGTGTAACAGGAAAATATTGTGTAAAAAGATCTAATCACAAAGACCTTTTCATCACTCTCAAATGATAGATAGAAGACATATAGTAACCTGCATCTCTGCACTGTTGTGGCTTTGAGGAAAAGGAGAAACATAAGCCTTTCCTGCTCTCCCTAGCCTTTGTCAAAGAGCCAAGGCAGGTGACAACTCCAGAAAGCCGATCTAATTCAGAAAAGATAGACTCTGACATCTGTGATTAACAAAGCATCCATTTGGAGGAGACTTGACACTTAGATGACTGGAGCAATCCTTACAGAGAAACAAACAGTTCATTTACAAATTACACTTCATTAGTTTGGAGAAGATTATTCTAATTGCAGATGCCAAGATGCAACTAAACCCACATAATTTTCAGTGGAAGTACCACTAAGACTTAATTTTTCCTAAAACTAAAAATATAGAAATCAATGGCTCCCTCCACCCCTCAAACTAAAAAAAAAAAAAACCTTCAAAGGAGGTAATAAATTATTATAGCCTAGATTCTTAAGGCAAGTTTAATCAAACTCGGATGCAGAGCAAAGATGTTTCAGGAACAAATGTATTTAGCTGCATTATTAATTTTTTTAAATATACCCATCATGTTTCTAGGCGTATTAGGGATGCAGAGATGATTCTACATAGGGGAGGTCAAGTAATTTTTTAATCCAAAAGTTTATAGTCAAAACCAAATATACTCTTGAAACTAGAAGCTGTTGAAAGGAACATGGAATTTCAGATAAAACTTTTAAGAAACAATTGTTCAATTACAGGACTCATTTAGCGGGCAAGAAGTCCAACATTGAGAAAGTTATTAACATGGTTCATCAGCTTTGCCTTATAAATTCCTGTGTAGTACTTTTTAATTATTAATACAGAGGTGGGCAAATTCAATAAAGGACAGAAGACTTTCTTACAAAATATTGGTACTTTGCTGATTTGTAAAAGTATCACAAGAAGTGATTTGGAATAGGGTTTTTGTATGATTGAATCAACTGACTCATAAAAAAAGACTATGTTAGATTAGTTCCTTTAATTTATTTTTTAATGAGAAGTTTGGAAGATTGGTTTCACCCCAATTTCAAGAAGGAAATTCCTTCTGCAATTTGCTCTGGTATTCTCCTAAATGGAAAACCTAATAAAAAACTCTTCTCTGTATCTGTGTAACTGTCTTTTAGGTTCAAATTCCAAAGGTTTAATCTTCTCTTACAGACTTCCATAACCAGTGACCCTTTCTGTATTTCCTGCACAAGACCAAAGGCATCTAAGTCATAATATTGACTCTGCTGAGTCAATTCATTGTAGGAAAAGCAAAAGCATACACAAACTGGAGACAGAGAATGGTGATGACATGATAAATTATTAATATTTGTCTGTATCTGTAAGGGTATAATAATGTAAACCAATAGTAATATATAAACAAAAAAAATATTTTCTTCTCTCTATTTTCTCTGGCCAGATCTTTTACTAATTTTTTTATAAACTCTTCTAAATCTAATTATTTGAAACTTCTCTTCTGATAAGATGTTAAAAAATATTTCATGTGAAACAGGCAAAAAAAAAAAAAAAAGGAATAAGCAATGCACAGTAAGTGCAGAGAAGCTAACTGTAACCATTGCATGACATTATGTTCATTCATGCTGACATTTCTGTTGGTCAAGTGGCAACTTTGGAGTTCCTCAAGTGAGCTAACAGTGCTATGCATGCTTCATGAGCATCTCCCAATCTTTTTTTAACAAAGAAAAAAAACAGACAGATGCTTAGCATTTAGGCAAAACCAACTCCCATGCCCTGCCAAAAAAAACCAAACAAAAAACCCCAAACCAACCAAGCAGCAAGCAAACCCCCAACAACAACAGCAACAAACCACAACAAAAGTAAAAAAATACACCCCACAGCAAACCTCATCAAGGAGAATGATTCATTATGTCAGCTCCTCAGGGATTTCTAAAACAGATTTGGCAGGGCAGTGACTTTCTGACATGACTCAGGTTGTCGTGTCAGTGATCATCTGATTTGTGTTGTGACAGTTTTCTACAGGTCAGTTCTAGGAAGCTGCACTATTTCTGTTCAGCAGTAAAAGACAAGACAATGGACCAGATATGAAGACACAAGGAGAATTAGTGATTAAGTGATGGCTCTAGCAGCCATATTTCCACCTAAAGAGTTCTAATTTATGGTCCAAATACACTTTCCTTACATAGGCTGCACAATGCCTTTTCAAGGAGACCTATTAAACTACTTATTCTCTTGATTACTACTAAAACTGAATAAATGCAGTAGAATTTGTTTCTAAATGATGAATAAATAAGATTTTTATCTGATTTTTTTGTTTTGCCTAGAGACCAGCATAGTGGAATTTACGGCACAATGTAGAGCTTTAAATTAGAATCAGTCTGGCAATGAACAAACTGAAGAAAACCAATGCACTAAAGATGACTGTTTTGAAATACTTTTAGGCTAGAAGGAAAACTCCAACCTATTTGAGGAAGTACCTGAGAACAATGTGTTTCAGAGGGAAATCTTTAGTGTATCTATAATCTACTCTGCACCTATAGAACTATGTGTACAGAAGTGATTAACAACATAAATAATGACAGTCAGACCTACAAATTCTTTGCTAGACAGAAATTATTTCTTACTGCAGGTAAATACCTAACCAGAATATACTAAAGGCTTATTCTGAGCTGGTATAAATTGAGTGACTCAAAAATTATTCTAAATTGGTATGAAGGACTGTGACAATGAAAACTGAAAGAAAAAAAAAAAAAAAAGGAAAAGCAACAACACCCCCACACGTTCCACTCAAAAGAAAAAAACCCAAGCAACAAAATCATCAACAGAAAGACAAGAAAAATAACCAAAATTGAAAAAGAGAATCCCAACATAATGGGATATCAAAAAGTGTACTGCTCTGCGTATCTTGCTCAAAACCTGAACAGAAGTATGTGAAAAAATGTAACATGATCTACTCAGGTATCTAGTGTGCAAAAATTTTGTATGCCAAGGGAAGGAAAGGCAGGCAGAACAATTTAACAGGAAAGGTAGATGTGAGAACTAAAGGGATGATGTAAAGACAGCAACAGATCTCATGCAATCAAGCATTCAGCCTATTATAATCTTTCATTTCTCAAAACCAGTCTCAGTTCTTTTCTCTACTCTTACTCTTGCATCCCATGCTCTGAGTAATTCGCACTCAACATAAAATTCATACGTCTATTTGTGCTACTGTTAAATTCCTTTCATATCAAGGAGCTATTATCCAATGCTTATTTAGGCATCATGAAGTCCTTGAGTTCAGATATCTGTAGTTCAAATTCATGTGCTGTTGAAAGGTGAGAAATTAAGGGATATTTGTGTTCAAGAATGAAAGCTATGATACTATATTTTAAGGAGATTAATTTTAACAACATCTTTATGCATTTTTAGTGCATGCTAGTGAGATTACAGGTATAGTAAAAATCTGTACCAAAACTACATTTTAAAAAGAGAAAATTATGCCAATTTATGACAATAGGTAAAGAAGACAGCAGTAATGGCAAAACAGCGAAAGCTTAGTTTGAAGAACCCAATATTTTCCACTTCAGACTCTGAATACCACTGAGCCTAAATGTACAATATATCTTAAAAAATAGAACTTTATTAATTCCAGGACAAGTAGAGAAGTGTATCTTGACTGGCATGTCTAAAACTGCATCATGCAGCTGGAGAAGAACCTCTATTTGAAATTCTGGAAATATTGAAGTAAAACAACTTAACGGCTGAATTCTATCTACCTATTAACTCATGTCAGGATCTTAAATACAAAATCTGCAATACTATTCCATTGCTTAAAAGGCTACTGAATATTACAGATAATATTTCGAATTTCATAGTCCTTTTTTTCTCTCACACACTGTTCCATCTCATATAATAAATGTGCTGAGCATGTGGGCTTGACTGGAAATGGCATATCTGCAATGCAGTATAACTCCATGCTGTAGATTTCACCACGTTTGATTTACTTATTCAATCAATAATTTTATTTTTTTTCAAATACTCATGAATAGATGGTACAAAAACTCAAAAATAGGGTCTCTTCTATGATTACTCTCCTTGGAAATTTCTGTTTAACCATGTAGAACTATATCTAAGAAGAACCCCTAAAACTGGCAAAATTTCAAAGGTAGAAGAGAGGACACATTTACCCTGGTTTACCCACTTTATCTACTGTTGCAAAAGATTATTCGTCAGTAGCTGATGTGGACACATACCCTTTGCTAAGGAATGTAACCTTTTTCTTCTTTACATGGGAGGAAAACTTCATTTCCTAATATCAGGAAGTGATCACACTCATTATATTTCTAGAACTATTTCTGTGCCCAAGGTGATATATTACTCAGTTTTTATATTATGATAAATTCAAGGATTGCATTTGCTTGCAAGTATCATATTTCATAGTTGAAATATTGTAGAACTGATGCTTTCCCTGCAGAGTAGTCCTTAATCCTTTGTAGAGGTCTTGACTTTCAGAGTTTTTGTGGATGTTACTGAAAATGTTGTGATGAAAGATATATCTCATGATACTGGAAGAGTCAAAAATCAAACCTAAACGTAAAAATTTAAAGCACAAAGCTTAGAACCCCTACTACTTTTCCATATTATAATAAAAACAAAAGTTATTTTGTATTTGCATAGGACTTCTCTTTCTGAGCCATTTATATTTTAAGTAAAATGAAAGTTTGTGGAAAGCAGGGGAAATCCACTGCTAGGATTAATATCTTAGTAGTATTATTTATACTTATATTGTTTCTGTTGCTTTCTTTTGCTGAAGGCGGGTCCTCAAATTGTGTGTGATTTACAGTGCTCCAGGCTGATCTTTGGGTAATAATGAATAAGCCAGAGGAACACAGTGATGAAATGCTGTGAAGGGGATCAAAGGACAGCACAATACATCAGGTCAGCAGGGACCTCAGAAGGTCTCAGAAGAGCAGGCTCAGGCGTGGTGTTTGACCAGGTTACTCAGAGCTTTATTGCATGGAGTTTGGAAATCCTCTAAGGAGAAAGGCAGCACCATACCACCCTGCGCCCTAGCCCTGCTCCCTGGTTGTCCTTGTGGAAAAAATGCTTGTCTTAAACCTTAAAACTCCTCTTGTTTTGTCTAGGGTGTCTCATCAGTCCTGGCTCTCTGGGGAGGTCCTAGATGATTGGAAGTTGGTAAATGTCACAGCAATCTACAAAAAGGGCTGCAAGTAGGACCCGGGAAACTACAGGCCTGTCAGCCTGACCTCAGTGCCTGGCAAGGTTATGGAGCAGATCATCCTGAGTGCAATCACACAGCACCTACAGGATGGACAAGGGATCAGACCTAGCCAACACGGGTTTAGGAAGGGCAGGTCCTGTTTGACCAACCTGATCTCCTTTTATGATCAGCTGACCTACCTGGTGGACGAGGGAAAGGCTGTGGATGTGTCTATCTGGACTTCAGCAAAGCCTTGGACACTGTCTCCCATAATATACTCCTGGAAAAGCTGCAGCCCATGGCTTGGACAGGGGCACTCTGTGCTGGGTCAGGAACTGGCTGGAGGGCCCAGAGAGTGCTGGTGAACGGGGCTGCATCATTCAGCTGGGATCCAGTCCCCAGTGGTGTCCCCCAGGGATCAGTGCTGGGCCCAGTCCTGTTTAACATCTTTATGGAGGATTTAGATGAGGGGATTGAGTCCATCATTAGTGAATTTGCAGATGACACCAAGCTTGGAGGGAGTGTCGATCAGCTGGAAGGCAGGAGGGCTCTGCAGAGCAACCTAGATAGACTGGAGAGTTGGGTTGATTCCAATGGGATGAAGTTCAACAAGGCCAAGTGCCGGGTTCTGCACTTTGGCCACAACAACCCCCTGCAGCGCTACAGGCTGGGCACAGAGTGGCTGGAGAGCAGCCAGGTGGAAAGGGATCTGGGAGTTTGGATGGACAGGAAGCTGAACATGAGCCAGAGTGTGCCCAGGTGGCCAAGAAGGCCAAGGGCATCCTGGCCTGGATCAGGAACAGTGTGGCCAGCAGGAGCAGGGCAGTGATCCTTCCCCTGTACTCAGCACTGGTGAGGCCACACCTTGAGTATTGTGTTCAGCTCTGGGCCCCTCAGTTCAGGAAGGACATTGAGGTGCTGGAGAAGGTCCAGAGAAGAGCAACGAGGCTGGTGAAGGGACTTGAGCACAAGTCCTGTGAGGAGAGGCTGAGGGAGCTGGGGTTGTTTAGTCTGGAGAAGAGGAGGCTCAGGGGTGACCTCATCACTCTCTACAACTACCTGAGAGGAGGTTGTAGCCAGATGGGGGTTGGTCTCTTCTCCCAGGCAATCAGCAGTAGGACAAGAGGGCATGGGGCTTACGCTCTGCCAGGGGAGGTTTAGGCTGGATATTAGAAAGAAGTTCTTTCCAGAGAGAGTGATCAGGCATTGGAATGGCCTGCCCAGAGAGGTGGTGGATTCACCGTCCCTGAAGGTTTTGAAGATGAGGCTGGATGTGGCACTGAGTGCCATGATCTGGTAATCACAGTGGGGTTGGATCAAGGATTGGACTTGATGATGTCAGAGGTCTCTTCCAACCCAGTTAATTCTATGATTCTGTAATTCTCCCACCACCCCTCACTGTGAAGAGCCCAGCTTCATTCTGTGAACCACTTCTCTATGTACTGGGGTACAGTCAGGTGTTGTGAAGCCATCTCTGCTCCCATTGAACCAACCTCACAGTGTCCCTTTGCAAGGTGAGTGTTCCAACCCTGCTGTCCCAGTGAGATCCTCCAGTTTGTTGATGTTTCTTCCGATGCCTGCACCTAGACTGATGGTTCACCCTTAGCTAAGCCTGCTGAAAGTTCCCCATCATATCCTTTTGTCTCACATGCCCAGAGATGTGCTCCAAAAGGCCTTGGTCTGTGAATATTCTAGCAGCTGTAGTGAGGCTGTACTATCCACTTAGTCTTTCGCACCCCTGCCAGCTCTCAGAGAGCTAACATGTTTAAATGACACAATTAATATGTTTGGAAAAAATAGGTAAGTTTCTTCATTAGAACTGACAAAGCAGCAGTAAGTTTCAAGCTAAGAACATGTGAAAAACAATAGGCCTAATTTGAAACTAATTAAGTTCATTAGTTGAACAAATAGAGAAAAAAAGGTAATTAGGACCACTTCACTAGCAACACACTCGACACCAGATAATTAGCCTTTTGGAAAAGTACCACAGAGCTCTGCAGGGCTATAGCTATGTAGGTTTTCAGACTGACTTAAAAAGATCCGCACAATGGAGTCATCAGTGTAATGATTTCCCAGAGAACATGAGAGGAACTTTATTGAAAGTGGAAAGATACATTTCTAACACACCCTACAACAGGAGCAAAGGCCTAAAATACTGCTTTAATATGTGCTTGCAGTCTGACCATATAATCTGTTTTATAATAATAGTATGAAGAACCTCCAATTTTTTTTTTTTTTTGGGGGGGGCAGGGGAAGCAGAATTGTGCTTTGGTCACATTATTGATACCTTATGTGACTTCTATCAAATCAGTATTAGCAGTGTCAAACTCTCCTCGGACCAACTTTCAATAAAACAGGATCTTTAGTTAAAATTTGAGGACAGGCTAAGCAAAGGAGGGGAGAAATGCCAACCTGTAAATAATGTGTTTCTATTTCTCAGTGATTTGGATCACTGTCTGGCATTAGGGCGTATTTATTAGGGTAAAGCTTGAAACAGAATACATATTAGTTTACTGTTATGAAGGAATGCTGCATTGCTTAGTGTTTATTATGCCCTTGAGTGCCATAATGACTTTTTACCTGTATTAAATCTGTGTGTTTTTCCAATGAAATGCATGCTCTTGTGCCTTAATGAGCACTCAGACATAATTTATAATCAAACGTTATGAATCTGCAATTGCTACATTCCCTATGCCCACATAACAGCTTCCAATACAAAGCATAACTTTATTTCTGATGGTTCTGTCACTTGAGCCTACTGAAGATTTCGTACAGCCAAGGTATATGCAGTTGTCTGTTTCATGTTCTCTAGAGACTGACAAAAGTACAGGTGTTTGTTTCCCAAGTTCCTTATATTACAACAAAGATGCACAAAACCTTGATAACCAGATAGGTTTGAACATTGCCAGTAGATAAAAGAGAAAAAGAAAGACAATTTCTCATTGATTTCAACAGTAAAATGGTTAATATCAACTCTGGGGGACATTTTTGTAACTGTTTTCCTCATTTGCCACACTGGATTTGTACACTTTTAAAAAACAGTGTAAAAACTGTAACTTAAAGTGCAACAACTGATTAATTAGACAGACTTGTGTCATGAAGTTTGAACAGCTGAGAATAACCTATTATCTCTTTACTGTATTTGGTCATCCAAATGGATGTATTTTGACTATTTCACTCTAAACTTGGTTTAAGATCTCTTAGGAAAAATACTTCAGCCCTTGATAGCTTTTCTGATGTTGACGGATATCACTACAGGTTTTCTGTATATCAGACATTCCTCTGAACATGCTTTACCTTGAGCTATGTTGCTGTGTGCCATATATTAGAAATATTATCTACCTACAATGACAGAAATTAAAACCCTCTGTATTTGTGAATTACTATATCTAGAAATATTTTCTGTCACTTCATTTTAAATAAGGAAAATCCAGTTAGCTAAGATATATTACTGTGAATAAACTAGGAGTATTGTAGATGATTGATCAGATTCTCACCTTGTATGTGTGTGAAAGGATACAGGGTTGTGCAATAAGTCGACTTATTTCACATCTTTGTGAATAAGTATCTTGTCTCTTTTTATCTCTGTGTACATAGCAATATATAGTTAATATATATCAAATGGCTATTTTCAAATAGAATTTGTGAAACTAAATGCTTCTAAGAGCCACAGGGGCATATTTATTCCAAAGAGTGAATCCAAAATGACACAGCTAATGAGTATGTCCTTGAAGGACTTGGGCTGCATTTATGCATATGTAATTTGGTTACTACGGATTCATTAAGGAAAGGCAGAGATGCCCAAATTACCTGAAGCCTATTTGCAGAGAACATCTGTTTTGTTAAATGGAGAGCATTTTGAAATGAGAATGAGCAAGAGACCTCATCTTCGAACAGGAAAAGAAAAGAAGGAGGAAGACAGAGAAGTTAAGTACCAATATCTGCCAACATGATCTTGTGCAAGAAAAATACGTTAGACTGCATGTTTCTGAGCTGACTGAACCAACCCACATATTCATAAATAGGAATATTCACTGGGCCATTAGAATGTACAGAATAAAAACTAAAGCGTTTTTCCTATGATGTGTTAATCTCCAATTCAATACCTACCTCTTAGGTAATCCATACCTACTCATTTGTTCAACTGTACAATTATTTCAGCATTCTGAAAAAGGCATTTGGAGAGAGGCAAAGACAATGCTTTCAGCCAAATGTTCTGCATCTCTATGTAGTGTGACTGCAATGGATCCTACAAAGATTCAGTCTGGTATTTACTTTGGAGTGAGAGTATTTGCATATAATACAGTTGTGACAACTTCACCTCCGCTTAACTTCCCTTCTAAGGCAAATAGCCATACTGTAAAAGCAACCCATGCAAGTCAAGTATACTTCCCTATGTGCAGTGGCTGACTATATAACAGTAGACTTTGTAAAATCAAGGTCTGCTGAATGAACAAATAACAAGGTATAACCAAAGGAATATGAATAAATAACCATATATATAATTATAAAGGAAGAATGTCCAACAAACTCGTGTATGGACTGACACAAAACCACACTTAACTAATGACTAGTGGTTTGTCAAGACTCTGATGGCATTTTGCTTTATCACATGGCAAGATCTACAGAAACAGAGTGTGGGTGCAGTGAGTGCTGATCATCAGAAAAATCCAAGCTGCGGATAGTTTCTCTGTGATTCTTCAGAAGAAGTTCAGTACTCTTGCATTATAAAGTTGGCTTTTGTATATTAATCCTTCCTAAGGATAAAAACTAAAAAGAACTTTTTATCCACTCTCCACCACTGAAACAAGGGACTCCAGTGTGACGCAAAGTAGTTTATGGATAAATTGGTTAGACTCTCATTTTGCATTTTGTGCTATTTTACCACATTTCTACCCTGTTTCAAAAGGTAAAACTTTCTGGTTTTTTTAGTTTTGATCTGCAATTAAAATGTTAAAGTTTTCCCACAGAAAAGCAAGAAAGCATTCAAGTTCTCCAGTTCTGCCTTACACGTTCAGACAGCAAATCACCAAGGGAGGGCTAACTTTGTGAAAAGCTCATGTTATACTGTGTCCAATACAATTAATTTTGTGAAGTTAAGGAAGGTGTAAGACATCCCACTGCTTTTCCCTTCTGCTCTATTGAGACAGCAGATGAGTCTTTCATGTTTTCATGGTTATAATTATAACGTAATGATATTTTTATACGTACCAGAGCTCAGATTTTTAATTAAAAATAGGTCCTGAGCAGCAACACAAGCACTCTATAAATGTGAAAAATTATTTCCTAATTATGAGGTTTTAATCATGTGTCAACCTGAAAAATTACAGGAAATACATAAACACTTTGTATCTCTTCCTCATTCAAATTAAAAACACTACACAAATTAAGCATGAGTCACATGTATAAGAATGCAAAGGATAAAAATTCAGACTCATTGCATGTTGGTCAGGAGCAGATAAGTACCTACTGTCACAGTCTCAAGCTTTCGCAGAATTGCATCTCCCATTCATTTAGGCACTTGGACCAACAGGGAAATGCAGAAAATGGACAAGGACCAAAGGCAGTGCTGTTTGTTTTACAGGTAGAATAAAATAAATAAATAAACTGCTTGGTCAATATACTAGAAATAAGTCAAAAACCTTCAAACCTCCAAAGTGAAGAACTTCAATTTAGTTTATGAATTCCACACAAAAAAAAGGCAAATCAGTATACTGTTTTTCCTTTTCTATTTAATGATTCATCACTCCCTTAATATAAGTATGTTGTCCTAAAAATAAATTATATACAGGTAAGATGAAGTGAAAAGTGAAATTTGTATTTAATGTCTCCATACTGTCGTAGTGTTTATGGCAAATAAGATGAAAGAGTAAGTGAGGAACCCAAGTAAATACGCACTTCTGATCAGATTAACTTCTCATCCCTTTCCAACAACCATGAATGTATGTCATAAACATGCAACTGTGTTTTGATGATGGAAAGCCTACCTTATTACTCACTGTTACATTTAATTAGAGAATAAAAACTAAAATACTTCTGAACATTATCTAGCAATGAATTTTAAATGAAAAAGACATTACATGCAGTAACAGAGTGGTTGTGAATGAAGATAGACTGTAGCTGTGATTTACCCCAACTTCTTAGCATTTTGATTCCAATTTTTTTTTTCAACTCCCATATCTTTATTTCTTAATTAAGTACAATTTGTCTTCCTGTTAACTTCAGGTTGGGAACAAAAGTAAGACTTTTAATTTCAACTTTCAGCCACCACACTGTTTTTCTAAATTCTAGAGAGTGTATTCCTATATGAAAATATTTAATTCCTTTTCTTTCCCTCTGAAAAACTAGGAGACATCTTTATTTTGTTAAGGTAGAGGAAAAGCCCCCTTCAGCTAGCTGACTGGACTGCATTGATTGAAATTGATTACCTCCTCTAACTTGCTGCTTTTTTAACTGCACATCTTCCTTTTATCTGATGAGAATATTGATCAGTGAATTGATCAATTATTGACTGAATAGTGAATTCCAAACCCACAGGATGTTTTTATTTTCTTCTTACAATCAAGACATGTACTTTACTCTGTGACATGCACTATTGCAAGGATAGAAAGAAAAGGAAAATCATCTATAAATGAAAAACTTTTGTTTCATGGATTGAAAGGCACAGCAGACTTCTACTGAAGACACTCTATGAAAGGCATAACTGTACATAGTGAAAATGTTTCCACTAAGCACCTGGGGCTGGCTGCCTCAGGCCTTTGCTAAGCAGTTAAAACATCATCCTCTCATTTAAGAAACTCTCCCTGTATTCCCAGCTGAGATTCTGATCACTGTGCAGTCACCCTCTTGAAAAGCCATTTTTGCCTGTTATGTTTTGTATTCTTCTGAAGTTCACTCACCTTGTGATTGGCATCTCACTCCTCCAACATCACTCCTACATCAATAAGCTCTTAGCACTAGCCTAGCCAACTGCCATGGTCTCACCCTTCTGCAAAAGGCAAAGTGTTTTCCCCCTACTCGGTAACTCCTTTTCACTCTTCAGCCCGCACCACTAATTCTCAAAGGACACTTAAATCTAATGACTTCAAAATGCCAGGGGAGAAGAAAGGAAAGCCTCCTTTTGTAGGAAAGGAAGCAGTCTTTTGTAGCACTGATGGATAAAGTACTTTGTTTCAAACCATGAAGAACAGAAGTTATTTTCCTAGGACTGCAATAGTACAACAAAAAATGCAGAAAATGAACCCTCAGAACTGGTTAATATGTTAGCAGCATTACTGAAATAAGTGAACCTACAGGAAGCTTAACAAACAAGTTGAAGTGCAAAAAACAGGCAAAAAGAGTTTTCCTTAGAAGGAAAATTATAAAAGCTTTTTAGAAACACTTTAATAGTATCATACATTAGATCCAAGTCCTTATTTTTACCCTTTGAATTCTAAGTAATATGTGAATCATTGGTTTATCGAACTGATTTCAGTGAATAAGCTCCAAAACTAACTGGCAGATTGAGACCCAGGTTTAGAAAAAAATTGTAAATACTCAGCTGGACAAGTATTTCACGGATGAAAATGACTGAAAATGCAGGACTGGTGGGAAAAAAAAAAGTTTCTGACAGGCCAGGAAACATTTTTTTTTAGAAATAATGATTTGAGTAAAAATACTTGTTAAATGGATTTCATTTTTAATGTCAGGAGTGGCAAAGTGTGAGGTCTGTCCCTTTATCTTGTAGAAGATAACATGGAAACAGCACTTAATGAGAAATTTGACTGTACAATCTGCACAATAAGAGGTTAAGGCTGCAAGAAGCACTTGGATGATACTCTCAAACACATGGTAGGACTCTTGGGGACTGTCCTGTGCAAAGCCAAGGGCTGGACTCCATGATCTTTGTGGGTCCTTTCCCACTCAGCATATTCTGGGATTCTGCAATACTTGTCTTCTCAAGCCTGTTGTGCCTGTGTAGGGCATTCCTCAGCTGTCAGAGACAGCAATGCACATGGCAGACTGAGCATCACAGCTGTGCCCTTCAGTTTTGGGGGACTCAGACTTACTCAGCCCAGATTTTGGTGTGCTTGACCATGTTTNTTTTTTTTTTTTTTTTTTTTTTTTTTTTTTTTTTTTTTTTTTTTTTTTTTTTTTTTTTTTTTTTTTTTTTTTTTTTTTTTTTTTTTTTTTTTTTTTTTTTTTTTTTTTTTTTTTTTTTTTTTTTTTTTTTTTTTTTTTTTTTTTTTTTTTTTTTTTTTTTGTTTTTTGTTTTTTGTTTTGTTTTTTTTGGGTTTTGTTTGGCTTTTAGTTGTTTTGTTTGTTTTGTTTTTCCTAAGGGTGACTCCAAGTAAGAAGTAAATGGATCAAACCAGTTGCACTTACATACCTGACACGAGAGAAAAAACCTCAGATCCTTTCTTCAGTGGATATTAGGACAAAGGTTGTGGTATTACTTCTACAGTGTCTCAAATGCTTTTCATTTTCATCAACAAGAGAGTAAAACCCAATTGTATGGGATAGAGTTCTTTTTTTCAGAGACTTTATAACTGTATAAGACCAGTAGAAGAGCAAATGTGATGGCAAAGTTATTTTGTTGTTTTGGAAAACTGTTGCAATGAGATTAATTTTGGAAGAAAATTCAGTGAATTTGTAAAATAAAGCACATAAAAGGAAGGGGTTTCCCCCATTCTTTTTCAAACCAAGAGTCATAATACAATTTTTTATTAAACCTTATTTAGTGTTTGAGAAAGCTGTAAGAACAGTTTCTTTGCAAAACTTTATACAGTATTTCTAAAATACTGGGAAGCCTTCAAAAAGTCTTCATGATGTGATCCGCACCTTCCTATCTTCAGTGTGTGAATGAAAATTTACTTGCTTTGGAAATTTAGAGGGAGTTTTACATATGTGTGCAATGCATTTTACAGCATCCATTCTTGCAGCTCAACTATTTTTAGCACCATTTCTATTACTTCTCACAAACATTGTGAGCACTGGTTAAGCTTTTCATTGTAGACAAAGCTCAGCAGTGCTAACTAAACTAAGACTTTTCTTCTCTGATGAATGAGCTCACTGCTGGCTATCCTATATATATCCCATTATTCTCTGCTAGGAAGTAATAGATCAGGAAAAGTAGTTATTTTCTACAGGAGTTTTCTTAGAGTGGTGAAAAAGAAATCTTCAGTATATCCTAATTACTTTTGGATTTTTATTTTACAGACTGATAAGAGAAATTAATTCTGACATTTGGAGGACTTCACAGGAAGTTATCTTAAAATAGCCATCATTAAAGTCACTAACCTGAATAAGTCCTTACTTGGCAGAAAATTATATAGATTTGTGGGACCTGAATTTTGACAAACAAGCAAAACCAGTTAACTGACAAATAGATTTGGACAGTGACTTTAATGAGGAGCTTTTAATTAAGTAGACTCTGAGGTTTATAGAACAAGCATGATATTGCTGAGGTTCATTTTTTAGCCAGTGAAGATTCAAAATGGAATATATTCATGTTATATAAATATTTCCAAGGAAGCTTATCATGTTATTTCATATAAGCATGACTTCAACATATCATCTCTTCTTTTTTTTTTTTTTACCCTCTCTTTGAATGACCCCTCGAAGACCAGAGAATTCATGCAGTTCCTGTAATTAATTGGCATTTTGTGGGGGGCTCTTGCTGCAATAAACTGTCTGACTGGGTCTCCACTGTACTTTAAAAAAATGAACATGACTTCAGCTCTGACTGTGACATTTAACTCTGTGGTATGGTCCTACAAATTCAAAGTATTTTTTTTTGTTTGTTTCTAATGTCCTTGTGTTATAACTTGTAGTTTACTGTGTTATTTATTACTGCATGTATACATTTTGTTAAAGTACTAAATGTGTAAAATAAATAATTTGATGAGACTCTGTTATTTCATAAAAATTTGACACACTGTGATTAGAAACACAAAACAGCTGAATAGCTCTACCTTGTGAAAAAAAAACAACAACCAAACTTGGTTTTTTTCACCATAGGAATAGTACTGAGAAAGGCAAAAGATAAGCAGTGAGAAGCTGGATGTTCAATCTCAGATAAAGCTGGGAACAGCACAGAGGTAAGGTCTGGAAGTTTACTCACTTAAATTAGTTACAGTATGATGTGTTTTACATCACTGATAGGAGGTCATTCATCTTGCCACTTATTCAGTTTGGGAAATATATTTAACCTTTCTAAATGACAAGTTAGGAAATAGCTTGGCCATGCTCCTTTTTGCAACCAGTGCTCATTCACTGATGCAGGATTAAGAGAAAGCTGAGGCAAGCAACTGAAGAGGACAAATCAACAAGAGTCACCAAGAAGTCTGGCAAACACAATCCATCAAGAATGAATGAGAAAACAGTAAAAAGGAGAAAAGCAATAAAGTTTCTTGCTGGAGTATGGCAACATCTTGTTTCTTACCCAGAGCTTAGCTTTACAAGCGTTTCATCTCTCTACATCTACCCTATTTGCTCCACAGAAAGATAGCAAACTTGTCTCATTAAGGGCTACATGTTCTGGAGCAACATCTTAGCATTTGAAATATTTTATTTAATCTGCAGCAGCTAGGAAATAAACCAATTTAAGTTATTTAGTATCAAAGATAACTCAGGGCATATAGCTGTTTAGGATTTTAATTATTGTGATCAGGTGGACTTATCAACCTACCTTTGTAGTTTTTGTAAGTATTCTGTAGAGAAAAAAGAGTATTACGCCTCTTACAAATACCAGACTATAGTCATGTCTAGAGCAACATGCTGCAAACAAACAAGTATATTGCAAGTCCTTTATCTGACTTTTGATAGAAAGAAAGCCTACAGAAAATGGGATAGGAGGGATTTGGAAGATAGTGTTAATAATGGTAAAGATTTCCACATCATATATGACTTTCATTATCTGAATTATTTTAATGTAAATCACATGATAAAAATAAATATGTCTGGTTTTCTGAAAGCTCTGTATACTCATCTTGCAAAAATGCTGGTGTAACTTCACAAAGTTTAACGAGGAGGCAACATACACAGTTTGCACTTAACAGGTGCAAAGCAAAAAAAGGAAGTGGTTGTTTTGGGAATATGAAAACTACCTAAGCTATGACAGCCTTCCACCAGATGTTATGGGTGATCAAAGGTTTACACTGCTTCAAGTCCACTATGGGTTGCTAAACAAATACAGGATATCTTCACCTCATGCTCTTCCCAAATTCCATCTGTTTGGAGGCTGGGCAAATACTCAGGGAAGCATCGTATGTTATTGTTCAGAATCTATGTTCTTCTTGAGAAATTATTTTTTGTTCATCACTAGGAATGGAATGCTGGGAGAGGGCATTTTTCAATATGACCTTGTTTATCTATTCTCACAGTCTCACATTTGTTTCAGTTCTTCTGACTTTTTCTACATTGTATTCTTCCTTTATTAGATTCTTCACAAGATTAATTTGTTTATCAGAGTCTCATCATATGTCACTGCCATTGTCCTTTATTCAGTATGAAATCTACGGGGCTTATAAAAGTTTATTCATATGACTTAGGGACATTCCCTGTTCTGCATGACATGTTACGCAGAGGAATCTTCCTCCTACTCTAAATGATCTCATTGTTGCCATAAAGTTGACAAGGTATTCATACCTTGTTACTGGAATACAATAGCTACTTTTACAACCTATGTGTTTCACTGGAAATTAGGCTCATCTCAGGCAATTTTTTTTTTCCACATTGTGGAAGTGTATTGCACATTCTGTTTTATTTCTCAAGATAGTGTACTATACATACTGAATTTCCTTTCCATCCAATACCTCATTACAAATCCCCAGAAAAGTTTGAAATAATTCAATCAGTCTGCACATGCAGGCCCACACGCAGAATTCTCTGCTCTCGTCAAGAAAATAAATTTGTAAATTAACAATTTTATCTGCCAGTCCAAATATCTACACATACAGTGACCTATTTATGTATTTTGATTTGCAGAGAACTTCTTCAATTCTTAATATGTTCTAATGAATGATGAGTAATACTAATTTCATTACATTTTGCACCATGAGGTAAGCATAAAACCAGGAAATAACAGGAGATTTTCTCATTACAGTTGAGAACAGTATCATACAGGAGAGAGGATGTTTCTACTTGCTCTTCTGACATAATTTTCACAAAACACAGCCACAGATATTAATAAAACACTGTATTTATTGATTATGATTGCATTTTGTACTTTTAAAAAATTTTTCCCCCCATCTTCCTCTGCTAAACAGTTAAGAGTCTAAATTTTGGGTCAAATCACAATTTTGTTCTACTATTTTGGAGTTTGGGCTTTTTTGTTTCTTTGTTTGCTTGTTTGTGGGTTTGGGGTTTAATTTTTCCCACAAATGTAATAAAAATTTAAAAAGTCAGATTGCTCTTGAATTGATAGGGAAATTGCCAAGCATGTAAGCTATTCATAAAAGAGACAATAGGAAATAACCTTCCCCTTCAAATTTACAAACAGTCAAACTCTACATGAAGAGATAAAAGAAATAATTGCTTGAACAACAGCTACTCAAAAAGCATTTTTAACAATGTATGGATGTGTCACTAATTCCTAACTGCTGTCAGAATAATTTTCTCTTGAAAAATGGCTGTATTTAAGTGGAATTTTTGTTTTTCAGTTTTTAATGTAGTAGGCATCAAAGGGCATACACTGATGACTGATGAGCTTGAGAGGAATGTAAAAATTATTTCAATATTTAGGTGGCTTAAGGTGTTGTAGGTTCTGCTAAGAAAAATCATTGCCTACTACTCTTTTCCTTGCACATAGATCTTTTGCTTCTCATCCACTCAAGAAGGGCATTTCTGTGTATTGTCCTGCTTTACTGTACAGTGGAAAGAGATACAAAATTTCCCCATCTCTAAGGGAATTTTCTCCATGGAATGTTTAACACCTGTATGTGTCTGAATAGAAGGTTAGAGTAAGTTAAGCCTATATTGGTTTAGTTCTTTACATATGTTCTTTGTATGGAACTTTCAACCTTCTCATAAAAAGGCAACTCTGATTTGATATTATTAATTATGCAAGTGAGGCACAGCTATGAAGAGCACACCTGAAAGTGAACGGGTGATCAGCAGAGCTATTTTGGCAGTAAGGGGTCTTCTTCGGATCTTGGCTTAGGAACAGTCTTGTAGATCCTGTTGTCAGCAGTGGATTCACCATGATGGCATGCTGATGTTCTAAGAGACAGGAAAGATGCCCAGGTAGACTAAGAGATAAAGTTTGTTTTACACCACAGGGAACTAAACATTAAGAGTTTTCTTATAGAGGAGATGTATAGAGCAACCTTGTGCCTGTCAATTTATGTGGCAAGAGGCACTAATCCTCCTCTCATTAGCCTACAAAAAAAGTCTTATCTGAGAGAAGTCACCTGCATATTTGTGGAAAACACAAGACAACTGCATGCATTTATGGGCTTGCAGAAGACCATCTCTAGGTGTGCAAGTCAAACCCAGGTGATGAATAACTTCAGAGGAACAATTTTATGTGAATCTATCTTATATTTCTGAGAAGTTTTAAAGCAGCAGGCTAAATGTACAGTTCATAAAAAATATCTACATGGAAGATTACTTCTACTTCCCCTCCAATGTGTTCTGTGTAGGTCCAGAGATAAATCTCAATGGGCGGGTAATTCAGGAAATGGGTAGTGATAGCTTGGCATCAGTGAAGTCTTACTGTGGTAGAAAGGAAACTAATGGGTTTTCTCTTCCCATAAGAGCAGACTTTCAGTCAAAACACCAGCAATATACTTAATATGATGGCATGCCAATCCCAGAAGTGAATTATCTATTTGTCACACTATGTCTTCTAACTGGTTTCAGGTTTTCAGATAGCTTTCAGCTAGTTCTCACAAGACAGACTATGACTGAAGATGCATGGCTAAAAACAAAATATCAAAAAATATTTTCTGCACCTTGGAGGCTGGATGAGTGAAGGGAAACTTGAATGCATACAGATAAAATGAAACCATTATAAAAGCAATTAAAGTAATTCTTCTGTCTTCTGTGCAAATGTTCCAAATCCTTTTAAAGAAAGTTCAATGCAAAATTTTATTATTATCACTTTCACACGCTCTAAAATACAAAATAAAAGTGAAATTCAGTGAACAGAGATAAAACAAAATAAAAGCTATTTAGTCAGTGAAACATGATTTCTATTTGATGCCTTATTCACTTCTCTTGCTTTAGAAACTCTATCTCTCACCTAAAGCCTGCTGCCACTACAGTCTTTCCAGTATTTGTCCACTTTTTGATCCTTCCCTGTCCTACATGCCCATCCCATATTTCTTCCCATCAGTCTGAAGATTTCAAATGAAAAAAGCTGAAGCCTTGCAGCTCACCATACCTGAATATGCACTGTAACAACCAAAGCAGATGTCCGCTAGGCTCAGATGACAGCCTTTGCCTCCGTGGGGGCATCGGTCTGGGACTCTTCCCTCTACCCACCACTGACTTAAAAAAAACCTGAAGAAATTTGAGTCTTTGAGGCATCTGCCCTGTTGTATTTGATTCAAACTGGTCAGCTCCATGTTACTGGAGGAATAAGGATGAGGAAAAGCAACTAATTGTTTCCCCAGACACACGCAATGCCAGGGATACTGATGCACAGCACAGGGTCATAAGGTCACAGCTCATGAACTATTTAAATGTATTCAGGCACTTCTTAATTGTCTATTAATGTTTTGCACACAGATGGAGCAATGTAGAGACAGAACACTCTTTCTGAAAATGCCTACAAAAATATATTTTATGAAATTTTCACCACAAACACTTAACTATTGCAGAGAAAAAATCAGAGGACCTGCTGTTCCATTTCTCCAGTCCTGGTCACCAGAACTGCCTACCACTTCTTTCTTTTGGGGGACCCATATATTTAGGAATGTATTAAAGTTTTACTTTTCAATTATTTAGATTGGCATTAATATCTATATTTGTTGATTTGAGATTAGTGTAAGCACAGGAAAGTCCATGTTTTGGAGATCTTCCAGAGACCTGTTGCTCTCTTCCAACAGCAGCAGATTTTGTGATGTAGGATCATTCAAGTAATCTATTAAACATATTCTGGGGATACAATTACTGCTGATACATCACCTACTTGGCAAGATGATCTTCATAATGGTAATAGATTGATCTAGTACAATCAAACCTGATTTCTTTTCTTTCTTATCAGTACAGAAGAATAATTGTGACAAGTGTTATGTTATTCTTCAAAATTAGGAAGTGGCATACACTGACATTTAGTTTTTGATGCCACATTTTGTAAAATTTTGCTGTTATGGGGACTATGCATTGACTATGGGATTTAGAGAGTAGATGAGTGAAATTTTATTTTTATCTTCTAAGGTAAGTAGAATACTGTAATTAAAAACCTCTGAAGAGCACAGAGTTTGAGCAGAGCAAGGAGGACTTGTCCTTCCAAGAGCAGTTAACCAAGCTGCATTTGAGTTCAAGTACATGTTTAATGAAGAGCAATAACCTACATTTCTTCCTAAAAGTAATTTGAAATGATATGAGACCAACCCAGGAAATCATTCAAGATGAACAAAATTCAAAACCTGGCCCAGTTCACTTTCGGATTGTTACACAGAGACAATTGTATAATAGCAAGGCAACTTGAGGTTTAAGCAGTTTTCAAAGCATCTAGTTGTCATACTTACAATATCAGCATGTTTTGTCATGCTCAGAGTTCATCCCAATCTAATCATACTCAGACAATCTGCTACATAATACTCCTGGGGCTACCACTGTATCAGTCTCCTCATTGTTTAAATGCCCTGTAGAGTTGATTTCTCCAGGGAAAGTACAACGTGGGGAAGAGAGGGAAGAAAATAATTTAGCACCTATACATAATGTTCTAGCTGAAATTATTAAGACGTGAGAATGTTCAGCTGCATATCCACAAGAGATATTTTTACTATGAAATTAAATTGAATCAACAAGCCATAACAGTTAAACAATTGCTAGGAAATAAACAGATATGTTAAAAATATATCTAAGCATATTACAGATTTTCTGGGTTTTTAATATACCTAAACATACCAAATAGAACAGGATATTCGAGGTCTGAAAAAGCTTTACAAGGAATTAATTTCATTCCTAATTTTTCAAGTGTCATTTTGAAGGAATTGTGGTTTTCTTTCTGTCTTCCAAACATAAAAAACAGAACTCAGTAAATTAAATAGTTTTCCAAATTCTGTAAAACAAAGACAAAAACAGCTACTACACAAGGCTTCCTGTGATGTTTGGCATTATTTACATAGCTTCTCAGAATTCCAGGATAAAGAAGAGTTTTTAAAACAGTGGTTAATTACTCCACTTTAAAATAAGTGATGCAACTACGCAATACAGTGTGTTTTATTTTTGTGTTCTCTGCCATGTTTCTTTCAGAAGAAAGTAATCCAAACCAAACCTTTGGACACTGCCTTGAGAGAATGCTGTTGAAACTTTAGAGTTCAGCAAACAGAAGAATCCCAGCCTGAAGCTGGGAAACTACATCTTGTTCAGAGACAGACAAACTAAAGTGAGGAGCAAATAAAAAAGCCTACAACAGTTTAGAAATTATTATTTCTAAGGACAAGAAATTCTCAGCCATTTGGAAAATCATGAGTTAACAAAAAGCATGGATCCACCTTTAGAAATACACAGTAAGTAGGGAAACAGCTAATATAGAAGAATTACTTATGTCCATCTATTTGCCAGAAGTAGTATTTTTAAGCTTTCTTTAAGTCAGAACTTATCTAATACTTACCTTGTTGACATTGTAATGAAACAGATTTTTCTTTAATTTAAAGGTCTTTCTTGCTCTAGAGTGTTTGGCATTAGCAAGCCTCAGTAGTTCTTTCTTAAGTTCTACACAAATTACATTGCCCAACACAGTATTTTCTTTACTATTATTTTTCAGGGGAAATTAATTTCTACCCAAAATAAATTGAATTTCGATTAGAAGAAATTCTAAGCAAACCTGGAGACACTCATGCTCCTTCTTAAGCTAAGGGTCACTTATATGGATGGAAAAAATTGGGGGCATAAAGATAAGCATACAAATATATGTAACGTTTATTGCACCAGAAAAACTGAATTTATTTTACTTTTGAAAATGATTGCATAACATTGGTCTATCTCATACTTCAGATCTGAGTTTTTATTTAATACAGTGTCATCTTTCCTCATGTTTCTTTGAGTCGTTATATCCAGCTTCAAATAATTGAAAAATATCTCTTCTTCTCCCACCCCTTCCCCCTTCTTTCTCCTGCCCCAAAGGTAAGACTATTTAAATTGAGTTGCACTGTTATAAGACATTTCTATTACACCTTACAATATCTGCTCCATGAATAGAGCAAGAAAATTAAAATGTGAATACCTTAGTCTCTAAGGATTAAACCTTTGAATTTTGAGAGAGTCTGTCTTCTGTGTTGTCTAGACTGGGCTATTGCGTAGTATTTACATACAGAATAAATATAAAAAATCCACAGTCGTGCAGTAGGAATTGTATGAAAACTATTTGTAGCTTATTTTCAGGTTTCCTACAACTCTGAGGCAGACAAAAGCCTGTCATGTTTTAAAAAGAAGTATTACATTTCTCTTAGGACTGTGTTCTCTTTTATTTTTAATGATGATTATCCCCTGAGTCCCTAACAAGCTAGCTCCTTCATGATTTATATATATTTGGTATCTATATTCTATATGTAATAAGACAATTTATTTTTGCCTACTCAGCTGATGTAACCTTTCCTTTTCTTCAGCCTTAGAAGAACAGAAATAAATGTGACCTCACTGTCTCAAATAGGCTGTCAGAAGGTGGAACTGAAACAAATGGGCTCTCCAGGAGCCTAAAAAGCTGAGCCAGCAGTTCAAACTCTGGAATAGTAGCAGGAGACTATCACTACCCTCTGCAGAAGAGCTGAAATACTTTTCTATTCCTTTTGATGGGAATAAGCACTAAACATACAGTAGAAATATGCTCTTTTACTCTTCAGAATTATGGGATTAACTCTTTTTCTCTCCCAGAGCACATCCTTAGGGAAAGCCTGATATTGAGTGCTTGTCAAAGGGTGGAGTAAAGCATTTAATGGAATGAAATCAGAATGGTATAGCAGAATGCTAAGTACCCCAAAATGAATTTTCTCAGTTTACTTATTGATTAGAATAATGCAGTGGTATACTTCTATTTTTTTTTTTTTTAAAGTTGATATCTGTTCATGACAAATATCTTTTACTCAACCCCCGCCCCCAGCAGTTTCCCTACACTAAAAGCGCAGTTCTGTAGTCCTTGCTCTTGTATGAAGCAAGTGAGTACACTGGGCCTGTGAAACGGCACTGGGTATGTATGGTCTCCATTTCTGGTGTGACTTACTTTCCTCTTTTTCTCAGATGTTTGAAATGTGAGTCTGTCTCTGATCCCTCTCTACTTTTACAGTTTTAAACTGTCACTAAAGATCACATTTTCCACTGATAAAATTGGTGGAGACTGGTAATCAAGCCTCTGGCATTACTTTCAGGTACCAAATTGAGTTTGCCTGCATAACAGCTAAAAGGCTTTTGGGTTTGGATGTGCAGTGAGCAGATTCACTATAGAAATCACCGAAGGAGAACACATCTGAAATACCAAGGCAGCAGGTTTTTTTTGCCATAATCATATCCCAAGGACAGATTATTCTTAAGTTTTAAACCGAAAATCCAATTTGAATGCTAGGAGGGAGTTGTGCAGAAAGGAAAGGTGCATAGAGATGTACCAACATTTTTCTGCAGCTTAGATAAAGTGCAGAACTGACACACAGAGTCTTTATATATGCCTAGGTCACTAAGCAATGGAAAGTGATTTGGAGAAGTAAGGAAAAGCTGATGGACTGTGACATTTCTTCTGTTTATGTGTCTACTTCACTGACACTTGACAGTTATTAAAGTTGTTCTCATGTTTGAGGGAGTCATTTCCAATTGCCTGTACATGTAAAAGCTTTCGAGAGAAATACAGTGTATCACTTCAAGAGTTCTGCAATTTAAAGTTTTTCCTATTTAAATCTCTACTTTATACAAATTTGCCAGGCAGAACAAGAGAATAAGCATTGAGTTGTTCTGACACTTTCATCTCTCCTGACTTTTTCTTATGCCCCAGATGCTGCATCTTTACATAATGACAGTGAAGAACAGACTTAACATGGCTTTCACATTTCAAATTAAGGGATGTATTTAGTTTCTCTTTGAAAGCATGTAACTGGGTCCTAATTTGAGGACGTAACGTGTCCTCATTTGAGAACATTTTTTGTCAATGCAGAGGGACAAAGATGCCTGTTCCAAAGTCAGCTCGGAGACAACACAGGATGAAGACTGAGCTAAGTGAGTAAATGACAGATATAATACTGGAAAGTATGGAAAAAAGCCACACACAAGCCAGAAGACAGTTCAGGAAATTGCTGCAAAAAAGATGCCTACCTTGTCACCACCAACCCATTCTCTCACAAGGTGTTAAGGTTTTTGTCCAAGTGAAAGTTATGGCATTTATATGCCACAACGTACTTTCTAGAATAGGGGAAATTCAGCTGATGATTCTCCTGGGCTGTATTTGTCCCACAGACTGACAAATAGATCTCTTTGGCTTAAAAGACCTAATAAATGCAGCTATAGTTTCCATAATTCTGAATTGCATAGTCTAAAAGCTAAGATGTTTGTGACTGCCTGTGCCTGCTACTGGCTTGGAAAATGAATGTTACAGACTCTACACACATTTTTACCCTATCAAATATAAAAAACAAACCAGTGTGACTTTAGCAACAAGAACAACAAACAGAAATGAAATGCCACAAAAATCCACATCCTCTAACATCTCTTTTTTGCAGCAGCAACTTGGCCTGCTTCACTAAGAGTACCATTTATCTATTTTGGAATAACTCTCTGTGAGAGTCAAGAACCAAGTAAACTTCTGGACTCCTAAAGTATTAAAATCTTCTGCCTGAGCCTCATTCCTGTCAGTACAATATTCCTGTTCCTGTGGGCCTGTTAATTTGTTGGTCACCTCTAGAAAGCTTCCCATGTAGAGAACAGAATGTAGAAATATACCTTGAAGTCCATATTGACAAATCTGTTAATGAAATGCCAATCATAAGACTTGTTCAGCTAGATTCTACTGCCAAGCCTATCAAAGTTGCTAGAGTTGGTTGCTGAAATAAAAGCATATTAAGGAACAGTGAAATCCACACAATATCACTTTCATTACATTTTTTTTTAATGAAGAATCTAATTTTCATAAAGAATATAATTTTCTATTTTGCAGCAACTGAAATCAGTGGGAGATCTTCCTGAACATGCCTGAGGAAGAAGAATGACACAATTCTTGTTGAACTCATTCATCTTTCTCTCTGTCAGTATTTAGTTATGCAATACCTGGCAGCAAAAAGTCAAGAAGGCTATGCACAAGATACAGGGTTTCATATGAATCAAGGAGCTGCAGTTCAGGAATGAGTAACTGGAGAAATGACCGCATTAAGTGACAGAGTAGTTCATGTCTGCATATCCATGGGAAGAATGTCCATCACAATGCATTTTTAAAGGTTATCAAGAGCTGTATGAAAACAAAACTATAATCTAACACTTTTACATGCATTTGGACTGCTAAGAAGATGTGATTGGGAAGTATATCAAAATGCCCACTTAGTCTGATGGTGTTATTCTGTGAGGCAGATTGGGGTCTTGGAAGAAAGGAAAAAAATGAAATCTAAACCAAGTTTTCAGTCCATGGAATTGAAGTTGATATAAGAAAATTAGTGTGACTAACTTTAGCAGTAATGAGAAAAAGTCAAAGTAGGTGATTGTACATAAAGACAAACTATCAGGGAAAGAGAACAAAACCAGCACATACCAGTGTGAGTATGCACCGTGTCCTGAAAAGAGTCTAATAACTTTATATACCTCTGTCATATATTATACTCTTCCTCATCACATTTCTAGTTCTATGTCAAACACTGTACTTATAGAGAAGCATTAGCAAAAAGGTAAAATGTAGTTAGAGGGCATAGAGCAAATATAGATAAGGTGTGTTGTAATCAGGGATTAAAATCTGGCTATAAAACAAAGACACTACAAGACTTTCGAAATCATGTCAAGCATTCTTCGTGACAAATTGCAAGGTTTCACTATAACTATTGCTATTATACTTTGGAACACAATATGCAGTAGCAGCATAAGATAACCATGGAAGCTATTCATATAGTTTTTATCTTTCATAAGATATTTGTAAAGGAAACTATACTTAAATATAAACAATTCAAGTGAAAGAGTGAAAAGAAATGTCTTCAGCTGTGCACAGGTCTCCATTCTAACATTCCATTTGTTTCCAGAAAACTGCATCCAATGTATCATGAGATCTATACCTGACAGCCAACACCTAGAATTCCAGGTTTTGCTTGAAAAGTATGCATAGAGTGTGCTCCTTTGCCTTCATTCAGTTCCCCTCCAGAATAGAAAGCTGAATCACTTTTTAAATGGCTAAAGCTTCCTCTTAGTGGCTAAAGGGTACCTCTCAATGGTTTCCAGCAAACAAACTTCACTTTTCCAGAGTTTCCCCTCTAAATGCTGCAAATTTCTGTAAAACTTCTACCTAAAAGTTATACCAATCAGCCTAGTGATTGGTACATCTCACTCAGGAACTAGGCTAAGCTCATAGTTTGGCTTTCTGAAAATGAAAAATCTCATAAATACCTATGTAAATTCCAAGTTTTAAGAGAGAGAGGTATGTGCTACTGTCACTCCACAAGCATATGATATAACTTTGACCCTGACGGGTGTCGTACCTACAATATAATGACACATTTGCATGCAAAAACAGTTACACAAGAACATAGCTTTCTGAATATAGAAGCAGCTGCTTGTGTGTTGTGTTGCCACCTGTTACACGGTTTTTATAAAATGGCTCAGTTACTTTGGTTCCCTTGTGCAACATTTTCTAAATGCAAGCTAAAAAATAATCTTGCAAGAATATAATTCTTTCCCTTGTGGACAAATAAGAATAACAATTGAACAACATTATTACATAATGTTCTATCTTAATGAAGCCTGCTAAGTTTTATAACCTGAAAATAAGAAAATTCAAGCATATACAAATATTACACAGTTATAACTGTTATAACAAGTACTTAAAAGTATAGTGAGTATGGAGGGGGTATGTGTATATCTGTTACATAATTAGGATTTTCAGGAACATCGAAAATACTAGGAAACCTGAAGTATGTCTGATATGATCCTTGAAAAAGCTTCTATAGAGGCCATCCAGAATGCTCACCTTCATCTGAACTTGATTTATGTTATACTAATAAAAAATAGGCCTGAATGAAATCATTATCTTGATGGATCATGCATGGATAAAGGTAAAGAACACAGAAAATTAGTGGAAAAATAAATTAATTATGTCAATAGGCTGACACCTCCCTTAGGTTGTGTATGTAAGTCAGTAACAAACCTGGGCTCTTTGGGTCTCCTTACTGCCACAAATGTTATTTTATACCATTGAAGAGAAACTTTTATTTGGTTTAGGGTTTTTGCGTGGGCTTGGTCTGGCTACCTGCTCTTCAGAAATCCTTGTCTTTCCTAAGGGCAACAGAAAGGCAAAAAACACTTCACAGCAAAGTTCCTGACTTCCTCCAAGTATGCAGTTCAGCACAAACTGCCATAGGAAGTTCTGTACATACTGAAATAGATGCCGATTTGGAAGGCATTGTATACAGCAGGATGTTAAGTTGACATACTGGTTGGGTACAGGTGTGTCAACATTATTTCAGAATGATTTATAATCTCCCTGGGAGTTAAATAGGGAGTGCCAGTTTGTGGCTGACAATTTATTAATTACATTTTTAATTCATAAACTGTGTTTATGATCAGGTTTAATTCTGAATGCAACTAAACATTTCTTTGGTTTTTACTCTAGGCAATTTAAAAGTGATTAAGGAGCTAAGAAATAAATCCATATTTTTCAATTTAAATGAGTCTACATTTAAAAAAAACACAGACTATTCCTTGTTAAGTATCTTAGCCTCAATGCCTATAATTTACTGGTTTGCAGCCAGGGTCAGTCCACCACAGTGTAGTTTATATTTCCTTCTCTATGTATCTGCTTGGTATTATTCACTGTCTAAGTTCATACAGCTCAAATCTTAAAATCGACAAAAGAAGAGTTAAGAAAAACGAAGCTGATCACTGGAGGGACTAGAAGGTGTGCATTCATTGACAGTATACACTTTGCTACATGGACTCACAGAACCATCAACGTTAGAAGAGACCTTTAAGATCATCCAGTCTGACCGTAAGCCCACTGTCACCTAAACCATTAAACCACAACACCCAGTGCCAGATCCAGATGTTTCTTAAACACCTCTAGGAATAGTGAGTCCACCAAGTCCACCACCTCCTTGGGCAATCCATTCCAATGCCTGACCAAGTCTCAGCTTAAGGCTATCTCCTCTTGTCCTCTTCCTGAAGCCATGGCAGAAGAGACCAGTCCCCACTTGGCTAAAACCTCCTTTCAGGTGCGTGTAGAGAGTAAAGAGGTGCCCCCTGCGCCTCCTTTCTTGGGGCAAAACAAACCCAGCTCCCTCAGCTACTCCTCATAAGACATATTTTCAAGACCTTTCACAAGCCTTGTTGGTCTTCACTGGACACACTCCAGCACATCAATGTCCTTTTTGAAGGACAGGTTTCCTATAGCAGAGAAGTGGAAGTTGGAATAGAGTGCTATCAACTTGCAATTCACTTACTAGGACAGATCCCTATCATTCTGAAATAAGTGCAAACGCAGAGTGAGCCTCCACACTTCAATGAATGTAGTAAATCAATATAAATCACTCTTGAAATAACTGAGGAATGATGTGAATGAAATCTAAATCAAACTCAGGAATTGATCTCATATGTGTTTTTTCTCCAGCTGTATGGAAAATTTTTCAAAATGTTAGTTTAAAAACATTACCTGAAATTTGCTGAAAACACTTCCAAAATATCCAATTAGCTTAGATATGATCTAGTAGGTCATATATAATGTAACATTTATATAGGTTCAGAACATATATCAATTGTTCCTATAGGTGGAAAAAACTTTTAAACCCTACACATTCAGTCCATCTCAACTGTTATCTTATTTGAAAATAATTGACTAAGACTTTTAGCAGACTCTTTTTCTTATTATAGGTGTTTAATACGTATTAATTTACAGTCAGAAACTATTAACTTTGCTTTTCATTCCCATTTTTCAAGTTACTTATTGCACCCAAAATACTTTTTCTTCTCCTTTTAGAATTTATTGCTTATGAAAACATGGTTCAGTCACCCTGGAGATTAAATGCTGCAAATCCTTTTTCCTTATGAGTGATAACAGAAGGATCAATATGTCTGAGCTTTGATTAGAATTTTAAAGAACTCCTATTTTGATGGAGACTGTCACAAGGTCTCAGATCCTTTGACAAGTCTTGAGTTGAGTGTCAAGTGAAGTGGATCAAGTGATAATAAAATGAGGTAAGTAGAAGAGCTTTAGAAATCAAGTGAGCTTTTGTGGAAGGTGTTAGGTTAAGGGAAGATCCAAAAGCAAAGGTCTGTACACTCTCATCTCTTCTGTACATCAGCTGTTCATTATCTAGGGAAATCAGGGAAGGAAAGTGGTTATTCTACACACTCTTAGGTACTATAGGATACTTGAGAAAGTCAAGACTTCATCTCTTGTCAAGCTGATGACCTGCAGGACTTCCACTCTGAAAAGTCTAGACATCCAAAAAGGTCTCATGTAGGACCACACAGTCATTCTTGGACTGCATACCTTGACAAACATTTCTCAGCTCAGGCACAAACTCATCTTTCCTAAAGGGAATCCTTTATCTCTCACCCAGTAGAGCAATATCTTGTTGTGAGGACCCTTTCCAGTCCCATGGTGAAAGAAATACTATCAGCAGCTTAGCACATACCCTATGCTTGATACGATAAGGCCACCTTCTTATGCCCTGCACAAATCCTGTCTATTTTTTTCTTACTCCCCCAGTCTCTAAGTTTTCTGTGACAAATTCATCTTCCTATTAACATCTGTTACAAAAGGCCAGCTAAGCCAGTAGCCCAGCTATCTGCCTGGTGACATCACTAACTGGCTAGAAGAGCCCCTAAGCTCTGTACATGAAGAAAGCAAGCTCAGCCTGCTGCAGTGGCAAGGTGCTATTTGCTCCAAAGACTTGGTCAGACCTCTCTGAGGACATCCACAATGTCACCTCAATGTGCTCTGAGCTGACATCTCTGAGCACCACTATCCTTTGGCTTGTTGTCTATGAAGCCAGGCCAACCATGTCTCTCCCATCTCTGTCACTATCTTCCAGATTTGCCACTCGAGCTGCCTAGTTGCTGTCAATCCAGTGCTCATTGTTAATCAATACATTTCCCTCACACTTATGCTTCTTTCCATGTGGGACGGGAACATTTCTCAGAGTATTGCACACCATCCTACCACAACAAATATGAGTAGCCAAATTGCCAGAATTTGCTAAATCAATACTTAAGTAGAAAACTGAGCAAATGGAGATGGGGATCAACATCTCTCCAGCAAAACACCTGCAGGCATCTCTTGGAATTTTAAATTTCAAGTCTTGCAATCAGAATTTTCATTAATTTGAGCCCAGTAAGAGCCACTTTAGTAAGGTATTATGTCTGAAAGAAGATACTTTGCTTCTGAATCCAGTCACAATTCTACTAGTAGAGCAAACAGGCAGGACACGATTATGCTTCATTGAGAAATTAGTAAAATCAATTCTTCTTTCAACATTAGTTAAATGAGAGGATTGATTTCAGATACAAACCTTGGTAAGAGTCCATCTGTTTATTTTCCCTTCACAAAAAATGCTGTATACGACTACCTAATTTAAATTGCAGTCATTTGAATTACAGCATGGAGACACAAAAGCATACTTGTTAGCCAGCACACAAAATCAAGTTAGTTCAAAGAAGTATCTTTCAGCAGGAAAGTTAGATTCTGCAGCAATTTTACAATTTCAGTTTGCCTTGTATCAAAATGCAGGTGCTTCCTCATGACCTTTACTTACTTAGCTCTTCTAAAACTTTTTCTTCTTCAATTTAAAGAAATTAATTTTCCATAATTAGAAAACATTCTGTCCTTAGATATCTTTTCTATATTACAGAAATTTGTTCAAGACATAAATCTTCCTAGAAAGCTTTTTTTTTTTGTTTTGTTTTCAGTTCTAATTTATTCTTTACATTCAGTACAGTAGTAATGAAAAAACTGTTGACTTACTTTCAGAAGATAAGTATGTCCTATTTGTTAAGTGGGCAGGCCAGGGTTAAGTTGCTTGCTCTGCTGTACATATATAGTTTTCCCTGGTAAATCACATACACTGGATGATCAAAGACTGAGTTTTTTTAACTGTAAATAAAATCAATGAAGATCGTTACACCTTAATTAACATTCTGTATTTGGTCTTCTATCTATTCATTTTCAGCCTCCTATCTATTAAATGAGTATAACATAATTTCTTAATCTTGTAAGAGTATGGTGAATGTGTTGCAAAAGTGAAACACTCAGACATGGATGACATTTCAATACCCTCATTTGTTACTCTTTCAATTTATCATATCAGCATAAAAATTATTTTCATTTGGGCCACACAGAACATGAGAAAGTAAAGTTAGAAAAGAAAACTAAGAAGCACTAAAAAATTAGATGGACATAAATAAAAAAGTAATGTACACCCTTTTCAGACAGTAAATATTTTATACCCTTCTCTTTATTAGCATCATAAATCCCTGAGTGTTTTCAGCTAGAATTTTATTCAACTAATGTGTATGTATTATCAGGTATGTAGGTAAATAGATGTAAAATACATGTAAATACATGTAAAATACATGTAAAAAATACATGTAAAGCACATTGAAGGCAGCTATCCTGCTATTTGAAAAATCATCATGAACTAAGAGAAGAGCATAAGTTGGTGAAAACTTAAACACTTGAAGGCATAAATACTCTGAGACAGAAGCTCTGAAGTTAGTCTTAATGTTTTTTATTACATATTATCTGAATGCAGTGCATCAGAAGCCTGGAGGTTCTGTGAAACAGATATATATATACTTTGAGGCTGTTTAAATAACTGGTCCTTCTCTTTCTTATTTCAGTTGAATGTGACAGAACACTAAATGACATTGAACTCTTCTCAACCATGTGGCATTCATCACTTCACTGAACTTTACAGAAGCTACTCTTTTAAGTCCTTTAGTGTAACATTCACGTCTTATGTGATGCTGATTGAAAAGCACTCTGAGGGGTCAAAATATAATTTCTAGGTTTATTTCACCCTGCATGGATGTGATTCTGAATGACAGCAGAAATGCTCAGTGAACATCCCACAGCAAATATGATGGCTCATTTTGAAAATTCAGTTGCCTAATGGAATGACTTCTGTTGCCTAATGGAATGACTTCTGAAAATGGGGAAAATTGCAAAAGGAATCTTTTTTTTCAGTTTCTATTCATGATTAGTATTTCCTTCCAGTGACACATGTATAATGAATCTCAAAACACAGGAGTAGTTGAACTTGTCTGGCCTATAAGAGAAAGCTGACCTCTTATTACTAGCTTGTAGAAAACATTATACAATCTAATGGTTTTTGAAGGTTGAGTATTCTGTCTACATCTATACAAAACATATACATCCATATATATGCTTACATGAGAATATATGTAATTTATTTTACAGCTGTCTTTTAGTCATGTGAATTATGATAGTATGTACTGAGATATATATGATGATTTTCTTGTACTACACTCAATCCTAACCTGGACCTCTGTAATTTGGTCTTCTCTTACAAAGCTGTTCTTCAAAATGACAGGAACAAGGGACTCAGCCACCTTCTTTTCCTCAGCTCATTACTGGATGTATAACTGTAGAGAATTGCCATCAAATTTTTTAAATGACTATGGTTCCATTTTACTGGAGTTGTAAAGATCAAAAGAGGTCAGGCTAAGCATACTACAGTCATTCACACAAAGCAATAACATTACTATATTGCAGGAATATACAGACAATGTTTTGTTACAGCTTTAGTATGAGGGATGCCAAGTTTTGGAGTCGGAAAAGTTCAATTTGCTTTTAATTATGTCCCGTGAGAAGAAGCCCTTTTACTGATTATTATTATTATGTCCCTTCTCCCTTGAGTTTCCCGAAACATCTACACTTCTGTAAGATACTGCACCATACAACTTACAAGCATGAAAGCAAAAATGTAATGCAATGGCAAAACCACAATACTTGTTTTGAACTCTGACCTTTTGAATACTCAAAGTTACCCCTTTGTAATAGTTATATTGAGTTCTGTTTAAAATATTGAATACATCATTATACAAACTGGCAAAAAAGCACAATAGGCTAATAGCAACACCTAAACAAGAAATCATTACTGTTCATAATTTTAAAGACATTAAATTTTAGTCAAGAAAAGATAACTCAGAAAAAGCCTTAACCTTCTTGGCAGGAGCAAGAGCTCCCTGCTTGTGCCCAGACGATATAGCGACTCACAGCCATGCTGGCTGACGTACATCCAAAGATCCAGGAACTAAACAGGGAGGTTTGTCCAGCCATTCCTACAGGTGAGTTGGGCAGGAACTGTTAGCAATAAAGATTGCTAATAGCAGCTGGCCACAGTTCACAATGGGAAAATCTTGTTTGTGCAACTCAATTTTCTTTTATGACATGGCAACATACTTAGATGGTAAAGTGAAGCCAGCTGATGTAATCTTTCTGGATTGCAGTCAAGATTTTGATACTATCTCTTCCAGTAGCCTTCCAGAAAAAAATGTCCAGCATACAGTTGGGCAGCTGCATAAACACATCATGCGATTAATGAGCAATCAGCTTGTGGATCAGGCACAGAGAGTTACAGTGAATGGGGTGACATCAGACTGGTGACCTGTCACTAGTGGGGTTTCACAGGGCTCCATCTTAGGTCCTGTGCTCTTCAACGTCTTCATAAACGACTTGGATGCAGAACTCAAACGGATACTAAATAATTTGCCAGCAACACTAAATTTGGAGGAGCTGTTGGCTCCCTCAAAGGCAAAGAGTCCTTGCAGAGAGACCTTGACAAATCAAAGGGCTGGGCAATCACCAAGCGCATGACATTTAAAAAAGACAAGTGCTGGATTCTGCACCTGGGATGGAGCAACCCTGGATATGTTTGTGTGACAGTGGAGGACAGCCCTGTAGAAAAACGCCTGGGAGTCCTGGTCAAGAGTAAGTTGAATGTGAATCAGCAGTGCCCTGGCAGCCAGAAGGGACAATTATGTCCTGGGGGGCATCAGCCAAGCATCATCAGCTGATGGAGGGGGGGTTGTCCCTCTCTGCTCTGACCTGGGGTGGCCTCACCTTGAATATTGTGGCAGTTTTGGCTGCCAAAGTTTAAAAACAATAAAAAACATCGAGAGCATCCAAAGGAGGGATATGAAGATAGCGAAGGGTCTAGATGCCATACGAAGAGTGGCTGAGGTCATTTGGTCTGTTCAGCCTGGAGGGGACTGAGGGCAGATCTCATACCAGTCTGTAACTTCCTCATGAGATGAAGAAGAGGGGCAGACACTGATTTCTTCTCTCTGGTGACCAGTGACAGGATGCAGGGTTATGACATGAAGCTGTGTCAGGCAAGGTTTAGGCTGGATATTAGGAAAAGGTTCTTTTCTCAGAGGGTGGTTGGGTGTTGGAAGAGACTCTCCAAGAAACTGGTCATGGTACCAAGCCTGACAAGAGTTCAAGAAACGTATAGACAACACTCTCAGGCACATGTTGTGATTCTTGAGGTTGTCCTGTGCAGGGCCAGAAGCTGGACTTCGATGGTCTTTGTGGGTCTCTTACAACTCAATATATTCTGTGATTCTATGATTTTAGGGTTCCATGAATATCAGCTGGGCATGATTCGATGACTTTGATGATTGTGCATGGACAATGCATGATGCCTCAATTCTTCTTCCAGACATGATAATTCCATGTCCTGTGGGCAGCTCACAGTACTAGGTGATCCTGCTGTGTGTGGGATTTCCAAGCTGATGGCTCTCTGGAACCCTTTTTTATTCCCATCAGAACTTTCCCACTCCTCCCCTGACAGCCCAGCATTAACACTAACCTTTTAGTCTCTGCTGGTACCACCCCAAATAGAGAGTAGTACCAGCAGAGGGTAGAAACAAAAGGTTCCACGAAAATCAGTGCAAACTTTTGATGTAAATATGGGGTCTGCCACAAAAGCAGGGAGAAGTAGAGGAAAAGAAGAAAGGAAGGAGAGCAAGCAGGTCCAAATCCGACACCTATACCTTGCCTCTACTCACCATTAAGCTTAAGGACAGTCACAACCCTCTCAGTTCACTTATATGAGAAGTGAAATGGTCTCTTACACACACATGCACACTGTCTCACACTTTCTCTTTTCCTAATATTATCAGAGACAGCTATCCTTGGTCATCCTTATGTGTGTGCACTTTGTCGGACTAATTCCTGGGGATAAAGCCCCATTTGATGAAAAGGAGAGTTTCTAAATTAGCAAGTGACTGATCAAAGATGGGATTCTTCATTTGTAATAGCAAAATCTGTTTTACCAACAACTGGCAAATCATTAACAAAATATGTACACTTGTACTTTCATATTCCCATTTCTGACTGAGTGTTCCCATTTCTGAGTGTACATGTGACTCTCAGTCACATGCAAAAGTCCTACACATAACACCTTAAATACCATGGATAGACAGTAACAAAATCTAGTAAGACTGAATCTAAAATGAGATGCCATGCCTAGGCCTCCTGTTTTAGATCTTTTGAAAGTTAATGGCCCAGTTTATGTCTAAGGTACTGCATCATTACCTGTATCAGTGGTAGTATTATAGGACTTTCAACAGATAAAGTTGCCACACTACATTGTGGTAACAGAGAACCTGATTTCCTTCTAGTGAGTATGTAACGACTATTTGGGTAGGCTTCAAAACATAATCAGAGAGAAGGAAGAAAAGTTTTTCATGATTAGAGCAGAAAAGAGATGGAACTGACAGAAAACAACTGAAACATGATGTATACGAAGACTTTCTTGCACTTTATGCTTCAGTTCAGAATTTTACAGCAACTGTCTCTAGGACAGTTTAAGTTTTAGCCATTGGACATAAGTATAATATTTGAATGTCTGATATCATAGACAACGTTTATCCTTAAACATACATCTCCAAAAGAATTTATTATAATTTTGTTTTGCAGAAGATGACCATACAACCTGGATTGCTTCAGGTAAGAAATCCAAGGAATTTGAATATCAGAATTTCTTACACAATCATTATGTAGGCATTTCTTATTCAAATGAATGTAAATTTTCTGGTTTTTGTTTGTTTCTGATATGTCAAGATATCTTTTAAGTCAAATAATCCATTTTCATTCTGTCTATATCTTTTTACACGATCAACCTAAATGTTTCAACTTACATAGAGGAACTTATCCTGCAAAAATTCTAGTTGGTAAAAATGTTTTCAATTTTTTTTCAGTCCTGGATATCAAAAAAAAAAATATTGAGAAAATTAAAATTTTGTGAGATCTGGTAGTGTTTGGGTACTTAGTGTTACTTTTTACTCCCACACTTTAAAACAGAAAATAGAATCAGAGAGGCTGATCTAATCCTTTTTTTGCTTTGTTTTGTTTTACTGGTTGGGGTTTTTGGTTGTTTGGGATTTTTTTGTTCCTGTTGGGTTTTTTTGTGTGTGTGCATGTGTTTTGGGTTTTTGTTTGTTTGTTTGTTTGTTTGTTTGTTTGTTTTCATGCTGCTCTAATAATAAGTGGAAACAAAATCTGAGTTCACATTTTAGAGATATTGGATTCTCAATTTCATGACATTTAAAGTGTATGCATTGGGCCACATTTTCTTCTTGGGGTACACTGATGCAAGTGAAAGAAAGATATTCTAGTGACACAGTTAATAATAAAGTAAACTTTGTATAAACTACATGTCTGTAGGCTGGGAGGAACAGGGAAATGTGAAAAAACTTCTAAGCCATCATGAAGTATTTCTGTATAATAATATACATGCATCTCTTTGAAAATTTAAATAGAAAAAATCAATATTAACTCATAATTACATTGTAACTACTCTTATTGCAGTGATCTCACTGTGTGAAATATCTGCCATACTGGCACAGAAAACTGTACACATTCAAAACAATAACCACATGGCTATGATGAAAATGGAAGACTGAAGGTCTAGTTCAAAGTGTGTCTGAAGGTTTCATCTCAAAAATTTATTAAATAATGCATTTCAGTCAATTGATGGATCTTTAATGAATGTTAATTTTTTGTGCAAAAACAATGTTGGACATATTTATCCATGGGTATTTTTCCTTTTAACCTATTGCCAATTCAGAGATGAAGGCTAGAAAACAGATTGTTTTTATTCTGAGTCATGAGTTCATTTCCTCAGGCCTCAGTCTTCCATGTCAACCCATCCAAACACATTTGTTCAATCTACCTACTAAGAAATAAAAATCAGCAGCAAAACCACAGAAATTTCATACAGACTTACTTTTAAAAGTTTTGGGGTTTATTTGTTTTGGCTTTTTGTTTGTTTTGTGGGCTTTGTTGTTTTGTGGGGGTTTGTTTGTTTTTTTTACATTACTTTGGTTTTTTGTTTTTATTCACCAAGATCTCCACAAGCTTTTATTTAAAAACAAATAAACAAACAAACAGTCCAGTTTAATTTAGTTAAAACAATTCTTCAGAGATTACAGTGAATGATCACAGCTCAGACGAACCTGAGAAACAGCTGTGGCAGTGACATAGAAAGTATTTTCACTCTAAGTGGGAGACAGTGTTCATACTCAATGAAATTGTCGCATAATACATTTTGCAAAGTGAACTCTCCAAAGCAGATTGAAAAGCTTTTAGTCTGGAGGAAGGAGACAGGCAGCTTGCATCAGAGAAGAAATTGGAAAAATTAACTTTTCAGGGAGAGAAACAAAAAGCCCCTTGGGTAGAGGAGGAGACATACAAAACTCATTAATAAATTTAGAAATAAAGCCATTTCTGGAAACAGCGAGGTGAATCAAACTGACAAATTCTTTGTGACATCAACATGAGTTTGGACTTCTCATTTTATTTTGAGGTGGACCACACATAAACATACACTAGATGTTCAGGCAACAATTAAAGGAACTCAGTGCAGTGTCCTCTGGACAGAGTTGTGCTGAGGCCCTGTATGGGGTCCCATACTTATAAAGATTTTTTTTTAAATCTCTGTACATGGGTGTTTCGCCAGGGAAACACTTTATATGCAACAAATAAAAATATGCTTTTAAAATTTTCATGCTACCCACAAAACTCAAGCAAAATAAATAGATAAGTAAGGACACAGTAACTATATGTAGAGTGTATTGTTTGAATGTGACTTCGACAAATAACATTTCACATTTAATATGAATAGGCTAATATAAGGACTTCATGATTCTGCTGAGCTCTGCAGACTATTTGGAATAATGGTTTGCTGAGCAGTACATTCATCTACTTCATCTGTGCCCTTATTGATTACTTTTTCTTTTCCTCTTGCATCAGATTTGCTGATGTTCTTTCTGCTGCTGTTGTAAATTGCCTTGTTAAACACTTATATGTTACTCTTTCAGGGTGTAAAATCTTCAGGAAAAATAAAGGCAGTTTTCTCAGTGCTGTATGAGTACACTGGATACTAGTACACTATCTAATAGCATTATTAAAAAGTCAAGGGGGTTAACAAAGCTCATTGGGGAAAGTTGTATGAGAGGAGATAATTTTAAGAGAAAGTTATATCCTTTAGAAGATAAGACTTATTACTCATTTTCTTGTGGTTTCTTAGATGAATATCATGTACTCCAAGAATTTACTGCCATTATCTCTGTTTTTCTATTACAGAATCCACTCTTTTGCCATGGCTAACATTACCATAGCCAATCTGTTTGGTTTCTGTATTAAGCCTTATGCCTTCTTTAGCTGTTGATCCTCACAGGTTCAGCAAAATTCACTAATATCATACATGTGAGATGAGATAATAATTTCTTGGTGATTTTTGTTTTCCAGAGATCAGTGATCCAGAATATCTATAGTATAAATTAAGAGTAGGAACTGTTGGACTATTTAATATTTTTATTTTCATTTACCTACTTCTAATTATACTTCAATATGTTTTTATGCAAAAATGAACATGTAATACTACTTTCTTGTATTACAGATATCTTTGAAAGTAATTCCACCAAAAAACTACAATATAATAATAAGTTTAGCTAAAATCATAACACTGCTAAATAAATATAATTTTCCAGTGTATCAAATACAACTATTCTAAAATAGCCAGTACCTTCCACAATTTTATGGTCTCTTCTCTTCAGAGGATTTAGGATGCTATTTTATTATTTTCCTAGGTTACAAAAATGGTATAATTATTTGTAAAAGATTTTTAAAAAACAAAAAATACCTATGCTGATATAACATTTAGATAGACTTTGTACTATCTGAAGCTGTGACATAATTATTAATGTCTCTTTCTGATATACACAACTCCAGAAAAATGTATAGATCTACTTCAACAATAGTTGATAAACAATAGATCCTATTCTAATGTTAAGTCTGAATTAGATTTCTGAATTTTGTTGATTGTTTTTTGTTTGTGCTTTTTCCTTTCCTAAAAGTAGGATGTGACAAATGTGCTGAAAAGCTAAAGTTGTTTCCCTCTGTCAGATAAAAACCTGGGTGTCCTTCAAGTCAACAAAATCTCTCCTTTTCATTCAAATGTAACCAAGAATATTCAAATGTTACCAAGCAGTATTCTTGTGTCTACCTTTATTTTCAAAAGTTAGTTTAATATGCAAGTCATACAGTTCTTCACAAACATTTTTCTATGAAGTTTTGTATATTGTTTCACACTATTTTAAAATTGGACTTGTCTTCCTCTGCTTTTGGGAATATTAAAATAATTTTGGATTATCAATGGAAGACTCAAATGTACTAGTTTTGTCCAAATAATTATTTCAATATTTGATATTAGTTACGAAACCACACGCAACAGGTATAGAGAATTTGGAAGATGGAAGAACTCACTTTGAAGCAGTTTACAGTATAATGTTTTTGTGAGAAATCATTTGAGAAATACTGTATTTTTGAAGTAGCAAGTGTTACTCAAATCAAAAAAAAAAAAAAAAAAAACAAAAACTATAAACCCAACCCTAAACAGGTCATTTAGTAGTTAGTTTAATAGACTGCATGTATTACTTGCTCACAGTATACCAAAAGGCTTTGTAGCAATTTGCATATTAGATTCCTTATTTGTTTTAAACTTCATCCTACTTATTTGTCTTAAACTACATCCTGCTTTTTATATAAGCACGGTTTTAAAAAAAAAATAAAATTTGAATAATTGAGTGCAGAGTCATTCCCTATTAAGTTATTAGGTTGTAATTTATATTAATTATCCCTAACTATGGTTTTCATTAAAAGTAGTTTCTGTTCTAAATTTACTGGAAGCTGTTTTCTACCATTTTGTCTTTGAAGAGTTATCTATTAAAATAATTTTATTAAATATATTTATGTAGGCATATGTAATTCTATTTCTAATACTGCATCTGGAATAAAAAAGAATAAAGCAAGTTCTTAATTCTGTCACTTATTCATGAATCCTTTTTCTAAATATTTTTCATTGTTTCCAGCAATTTTTTTTAACCATGCCTATTAATAGTAGCTTAATTTGAATTATATTCAGAGGGATGAATAATTTTACCTGCACTTGTTGGTTTTGGGATTGTAAATTTCATTTATCAATGTCAATTGACAGTAATTTCAGCAATTTTTTCGCTTTGATATCACACATTTCTGTTAGGCAGATTACCACTATTACTGTATTTAAGGTAAAAATCCAGGCCCAGTTTTCACAATCTTTATACATATTGGGATTTGTGTAACCAAGCAAAAATGAAAGTGAAATCTCACTAATCAGATTTGACAGTTGCGCTTTTCTGGGAAAACCTGTAACACACTTCCTCAGTGAAGCCAGTGGCAAAATTACGGGGTAATGCAGTGAAGCAAGGATTCCTTATTCTCTTCTAAACTGCATCTGGGAGCACATCGAGGAAACATGCAACAAAGAAATAATAATTAACTGCACCATCATAAATGAGTGTCTTTTTCTTTTCCAAGGCACGTAATTGAACAAGTAGCTTTAGTCTCTTGTTAGAAGTTTTGCTGAGTTAGGAGAGTTGCCAGTGAGACTGAAAAACAATTGATATCTGTAATTTTTGTAATTTTTATTAAAGATTTGGGTTAGAAAAACAGTTATTTTGTTGTTTTCCTCAGTGTATCCCTCACTCCAATTAAAAGCTAGTATTTTGCTGCATATTCAAAAAGAATCATAGCACTGTATAATATCCCAAATGTTCCTTAAAAAGAACAAAATAGGGTTTTTTATATCATATACTAATTGACTGTATTTCATATGACTAAACCTCCATTATAACATGTTAATGAGAATTATAACAGAATAGAGAATATAAATACTAAAACAATGGACTTTTTAAAAATTGTTTTCTATGATTATATGCACAGGATCTTACAAAGGTGGTTGTGAAAAACACTCTAGGTCAGCATAAAACTTGAGTACTGACTTTGTAGGCCAATATTTTCAAAACTGTTTAACATTTAGCAGTTCCCAACGAGCACAGTAATAGTACTCCCAAATAATTATTTTTTTAAATATATCAAAATCCTTCATAAAAAAGCAAATAGGCTAGAGGCAGATCAATTTATGGTACCATGACACAAATGGATCCTTCCCTGGAATGATGTGCAATTGGAAAGGGCAGTCTTACAAGTATAGAGGTGTGCTACCAATTTATTTTCATGCATCCTTAATAAGTACTATTTTGTCTCTTATCTGGTGCTGAAGAAAGGTATTAATTGCCAAAAGGCATTCTGGTTGTTTACTCATAACAGAGAAGCACTTTGGGACAACTTATCTAGCTTATCAGACATAAATGAGCTACACGAAGTCTAGAGACTTGACACTGAACGTGGGAATGGTTATATAAAGCACCATTATTTCCCAGTTGCTGCCCACTGATACCAGTAATTAATTAAGGCAGCTACCAACTTTCTCCTGTGATAATCTCAATACAAAGTCAATTCCCCAACTCTCCTCAACAGTGGACATCAAAAGGTTGTTAGTTTTTCAAGTTACTCATATTTATTGATCTTCTGTCTAAAAAGCAACAGGTAAAACACTGCTAGCCTGTAGATGAATTGCTTATGCTGTTCTGGGGAGTGAATGTTTTTGAAATGAGCACTGTTCTCATGAAGAATGCACTACACATGATTTAATTTGCAAGCTTGAAGAAATGTACGCTGTCCTCATGCACTGCTTCACAGACAGATCCGTCTCCAATCGTTGCTGTTACAACAGTATGTCATCAGTCATTCTCCTTAGCAGTAGCTGTGTGCTCTCATGTACTAAGTCATGTAGAAGCAAGAAAATCCTTGTTGTCCAGCAGTTCAGGACAACAAACAAACTGGTTTATGTAATAGAAATACAACTGCTGCACAGCAGACAAGCTGCTGGTCGGAATTGAAATTTCTTAGAGTATTAGCTAAATAGAACACCTAATCAGAAAGTGAGAATAACATCACTTTTTTTCCACCTAGCAGAGATGATTACAGCAGTAATGGTTTCTTGCAGTCCTATCACTTTGGTTTGTGTATTGCATCTGCATGCAAGGTTTTAGTTGCAGAGGGACTACAAAGGCGGCTTCTGTGAGAATCTCCTAGAAGCTTTGCCCATGTCCAGTGGAGCTAATGCCAGTCAGTTCCAAGATGGACCAGTTCTTGGCTGAGGCCAAGCCCATCAGCAACAGAGGTAGCTCCTCTGGGATAACAAATTATAGAAGGAGAAAAAATTTACTGCACAACAACTGCAGCCAGAGAAAAGAAGAGTGAGAATATGTGAGAGAAACAGCCCTGCAGCCGCCAAGGGCAGTGAAGAAGTGAGAGGAAATGCTCCAGGAAGAGATTACCAGGAAGCCCCTGGTGAAGACTATGGTGAAGCAGGCTGTCATCCTGCAGCTCACAGAGGCTCATGGTGAAGCAGATATCCACCTGCAGAGGGACCTCATGCTGGAACAGAAGAGTGTCTCTGAGGGAGGCTGTAAATTTGAGGGAAGCCTATGCAGTAACAGGCTCCCAGCAGGAACTGTGGCCCTGAGGAGAGAGGAGCTCATACTGGAGTAGGTTTATTGGCAGGGCTTCTGACCTTGTGCGGGACCCACTTTGGAAGTTCCTACAGGACTGCACCCCATTGAAGGGATCCATGCTGGAGCAGTTCATCTGGCTGCAGAACTTCACCCTCTGGGAATGAATTCATTGAAGAAATTCATGAAAGACTGGATCCCATGGAAGGGATGCGACACTGGAGCCAGGGAGAGTGTGAGGAGTATCCCCCTGAAGTGGAAGGAGTGGCAGTGACAATACGTGATGCACTGATCACAGCCTCTGTTCCCTGTTCCCCCGTGCTGCTGTGGAGGGAGGAGGGAGAGAGTTCAGGAAGAAGGGAGAATGGGATAAAAAGGTTTCTAAGATTTTGGTTTATTTCTCATTACCCTACTTTGATTTGATTGGCAATGATTAAACCAACTTCACCAAGTCAAGCCTGTTTTGCCTATGTCAGTAACCAGTGAGTGACCTCTCCCAGTCATTATCTCCACCCACAAGCCTTTTGTTACACTTTCCCCTGTCCAGCTGAGAAGGACAGTGATAGAACAGCTTCGGTGGGCATCTGGCATCCCGTCAGGGTCAATCCACAGTAGTTCATTAAACTCTCACTTTCGAGTAGTAAAATCATGTTCCCCACAGCACCTTAAAAATCACATCTGCAGTCAGTCACCTCTGTGGTTTCACAAATTCTACTAGTTTTTGAATAGTTTTGCAAAGAAACTGAAACTGAAGCACTTTTTGTTTGTTTGTTTGTTTGTTTGTTTTTGTTGTTGTTGGGGGTTTTGTGTTTGTTTTTTGTTTGTTTGTTTTTTGTTTTTTGTTTTTGTTTTTGTTTCTATTCTCTGATAACCTAATAGCAGCTTCAAACTGTGCTTGGAGGAGTAACTTCAAAGAGCAGCTTCCTTGCCTGGCCTAGCAGGATACTGATGAAGTAACAAGCAGTACTATAACATCAAGATAGTTAGTGGTGAAACGTGGACCAAGTGAGGCACAGTATTTTTCTAATTAAAAAGATTATAGCTGGAAGAACAAATGAATGCTGGATTATGCCTAGTTATAGTCAGACAGGATGCCCTGTAAGAAGCAGTACACCACCTTTTACTCTGATATGAAGCCTAAACATTGCACAGAATCTGTCCATGTCAGTGCAGCATCAAGCCATGTGCAACTGACTCCTGAAAATGAACAGAGGAAACAGAGTATGTGGGAGCGTGGTGAAGTCTGCAAAATGCGCTTTCATTAGATCTGAATAGGAACCTACAATTTGTGTAGCTCTGGCAAAAATTTTCCTATGATTTGGTAGTACCAGCCCAGCTCATGTGCTACCCAGCCGCCTGTGCGCTGATCATAAATCAAATACATGAAAAATGACTAAGGCTGGCACAAGTGTTGATGGAGTACAATGCTTTTTATAATATATATCAGGCATTAAGAAAGTTTGATTTCCCAACTCCAACAACATCCCTCAGTGCATAGAAAGAAGGCAGACTTCCACTTAGTGTTTTAGATTCAATCGTGAGAAACTCTTTGCCATTCCTAACAGATGATGGCTGAGATGCATTGAATGAGAAAAATCTTCATGCTTATGTCAGCTGTGATCCACTGAAGCAGAAAACTCTTCAGCTGTAACAGCAGGAAGACACCAACATTAGGAAAGTACAAGCAAGTTTGGGTTTTTTAAATTGTTATTATTTTAATCCTAATAATTCACAGTGAAAGACGTTTCATTGCCAACAACTGCATAAAGATTGAAAATGTTCATAGAGAGTCTGTGACAAGTTTCATTTTATTAATAGAGTTTTCTTAAGGCTAATGATAACTAAAATTTTGACATAGGTATTCATATGCATGGATGGTAAGTTATTTGCTAATGAACAAATATTTCACTAAATCATTGCTAAAATGTAGGCAATAAAATTTAATTTTCAAATTTAGTAGTATATCAATTAAAAAAAGGAATCCAGGTAGGACTAAAAATCAAAGAAATCAAATTAGATTTTTTTTTTTTCAACTAAGATAATTTGTAACAGTTTGTCAGTATAGCTTCAAATTCCTTTACAGAGTTCCAGGAAGATTTTAAGATTCATATTAATACAAATCAGATCCAAGGACTAATGATGAATTCTGATACCTTTTCAATAACATAGTAGAAGTGGAAATTTGATTTAGATCAACCCTGTTGGAAATTTCTATCACCTGAACATCAAAGCCTGTACTGAAAACAGTATCTCTGTTTTAACTGCAATCCTCTAGAATGAGAAAAGCAGACTCTAAATGTAAAAGGATCAACAGACAGAGACTTTATTAAAAAAAAAGGGCTAGAAAGCTGATCTAAGAAGCAGCTGAATGAAACGTCTTATTCAAAACATCAGGTTTGCCAGTTTTCAAAACACCAGGTTTCCTCTTGTATTTAAATACATCTTTCAAAACAGTCAAAATAAAGTGAGGCTGTAGCTGGGATAAGACTAGTTAAAAAAATCCCAAGCCACACTCAACAAGAAGTTTGGAAAATTTGTTCATCTCAACCTCTTAAAAGGAAAAAAAGTTTGTTTTGCTCCCTTTCAAAATCTACAAGCCTAAATTTGAATATGTTCTTAACTACAGCATAAGGAACAAAATACTAATTTGGTTCCTCAGATTTTGTTCTACTAGTTAGTTTACTTAGAAATGCAGCATGACAAACATAATAGGTGAACTCCTTCCATTCTCAGCATCTTATATGTTTCTTATGATTTACATGAGATCCTCATACTCTTCAGCACTTTGATTTTAGACTGCTGTATTTATTCAGCCCTGGTACTCAGGGCAAGTTGAATTAAACTACATAAAAGTTCCCCAGAGCTATACAACAGGCAAGTGGAGAGGGACCACAGGAGTTCTTTTACCCCATTTCTTCATCCCATCCCTATTCCAGACTTCAGAGTCAACAAAAGTGACTAGCAGATTCAATAGATTTACTTCCCACGATAGAAGAGTTTAGCTCAAGAAACAAAAGCAGATTAGGGTTCCCTCTCAGGACTCCTTTTGTAACCACAGGGTGGACTTACGAAATTTCTGTACTGTGCTATCAATTTTCCTCAGAATAAATCTAAACTAAGAAACCATAAATGCTACCTGAAAATGGACATTGCAAATGTTGTTATTAATATGCAATTGCCTATTGAGGTCAGGCCATATAGTCCGTGATTATTTCAGAGTCTCATTGGAACAGCTCTACAAGATTATTTAGACACTTTGAAGTTTTATTAGTTTTAGCATAACTTAGCCCCTTCAAGGACATTTCAAAAAACAAACCATAAGCAGCCAATATCTCAGCTATGTGAAGTAAAGCTTATAAGCATTTCCTTATAAAGACTTCAGGCTCATATGAACCAATCACAAAGATTTTGGGAACTGGTTGGTGAGAACTCTCCTAATGTGCTTACAGTCCCAGTGTACACTCTTCTCGAGAAAAAAATAAGTTCATTCCCAGAATAATTCTTCAAGACTACAGAAATTATAAAAAGTTGCCTTTAAATGCAAAAGAAAAAAAATTCCTAATTTATCATTGAAAACACTGATAGTTATTAAAGGAAAACTACTAGTATGCCTTGGCTCTCTAACTTACTCATTTTTTAGTATTCTGCATCTCCTCTGCATATGAGGCTTGCTGTAAGAGTGAAAGAAGCTGAAAGAAACTAACAATCTTTATGTACGTATTTATTTATTTAGAACCTTTTTTCTCATTAAACAATCATGTCAGAAACCAAAGAGCATCACTAAATTGATGGACAATAAGTGACTTCCTGGATTGAAGTAGGTTGATTGAATAATCAAATTCTAAAGCCTAATGGAAATAATAAACCTTATTCAGTCTAACCTTTCAAAAATAAAATAAAATAAATTAAAAAAATCCCACAACCTACTTAGTGTTTTTATTGGATACTTTTTTACATCAAATGCCTAATGAGATGGTAAGCATACATGAATAATTATTTTTACTTACTGTTTCTATTAAAGATGAGCTATAATTCTTTCAGTCAGAAATAAAAATTCTCCCTTGATCAGTAACATTAAATTAGCTTTTTATTTTTATTCAAAGAAACTAACTAGCACATTTAAATTGAGTTTCAAACAGGAAGAATAAATATCTGTAATGAAATTAATGGTTTTCCCTCTCTTCTCTGTATAACAACTTTAGTTCTTTTTAAAGTGTATAATGGTTATGGTGGAAAAACAAACAAAAAAAAAATCAGAAAAACCTCACCATTCTTGTGTAACTGATTTTTTTCAGGTTTCAGTGGGAAACGATTTCAGGTTTTTTGTGGTAACAGTTATATTGTCAGCAAGTCCAAAATTTAATGTGGAAGTTCAGAAGTCTCAGTACACTTTTTAACAATTTTTAAGGTGAACACGTTGCACTGACATTGAATAAGCTAAATCTCAGTGTGAAGTAAATACTTGTGGACAAATATATGAATTTTGACATTAAGTGACTAATATGCCCTATTTTGTTGAACTTGATGTCTTTAAAACTGCACTTCAATCCCTGTAGCAATGGGAGCCTCTTTTTTTCTTCTATAGCTGTGCTACAGCTTGCATACATACAAAGGGTTCAAGAAATCTTCTGTGGAGAATTATTTTTTCTGTCTAAAAATTGAAGCTTCTTAAAGGCTGTCACTCCAACACAGCTATAAACCAGAGAAGCACTAAAAAAAAAAATTAGCACACTCAATTTCCATTTAGTATTTTGTTGAGAAAAAAAGAGAGATAATCCTATGGTCTTCCAGTATTTAAAGAACGTTTATATCAATGATGGAGAAGAACTTTTTACTATGGCCTGTGTTGACAAGACAACTGGCAGTGGTTTTAAGCTGAAGCAGGGTAGATTTAGATTGGATATAGGGAAGACATTTTTAGTTATGAGGGTGACAAGACTGGAACAGATTGCCTAGTGAACCTGTGGGTGTGCACAGTTCTTTCTTCTGTATTTTTGCTTTTGTATAAAGCTTTGACTTTTTTTTTTTTTTTTACATTAATTAACTGTCAATAAAACTATCATTCTGAAAGTATAGATCTGCTTCCTGGACTGAAAATGGAAGCACAATCCTCCAATTTTATACATAATTATACATAATAAAATTTACTCATGGGCATATCACTTCAGTGAAATTTTAGAATAAAGAGCATAATGCCATCTAGTCTTCAGGCAGAATATCTTGCAGAGCCTTTCAGGTATTCTGTAGCTGATGGATTTCTATAGAAAAGGAAGGTTGAAATGAACCTCCTTTGTAAACTTCTATGTCCTATAAAACTCTGAAAGTTTAAAAATTATTTATGACAAGACCTTCTATGGTTAATCTTAGATGGAGAACATTGCCGTTCAGATTGCTTGTTGCATCACTAGCACTACAGAAAATTTTTCAAATGCAACATAATTATCTCCCCACTTACAGATTTGACACTTTATAACAGATGCATATCTATTTCTGTGCTTTCTCTCACTACTTCAGAACTGCCTATAAATTCTTTCAAAGTCTCCTCAAAACACTCTCTTGTTGTGCTGCTTGCACAAAACAAACATCAATTAGGTACTGCTGAGATCACAGCCCAGCATATTGATCAGTACTGCCTCAGTCTTGCACTCCCCTGGCATGTCTGTTTCCAGCTGCTGTCTCATCTTAAACACGCGTTGTAAACACCTCTGGAAAGAGAGTTCTTACTCGTTTTTCATATACCACCTAGTGTAAGGGAGTGTTGAACCATGGCCAAGATCTAATGATAGTACAAATAGCAATATATTACATGAGAAAGGCATAAAAAAGTATCACAAAGCAAAATATTTCTGAAGCAGGTAATTATTTTGATTGTATTCCTAAAGACCACAATCTAGTTAGACCCTAATTCTTTCAGATTATACAAGCAATATCCCCTCTTCCCAAAATGACATTTTCTGTTAGAAATATCTCCCAATAGTTATTACTGAGTATTTACATCTGCACAGAATTAGTTTTCCCAAAGCAAGCTGCTCTATCATTCCAGTTACAATGGAAGAATAAAACTGGAATTTCAGTTGTCTAACAGTGGAAATAACTACAGAAGGATTTCATGCTTCCTCTACTTGAGGATAACCATAGATTGGGACCATATCACCACCCAGAATTCAAAATAGTATTTAGGTAGTCATGGTGGCCATGAGAAACTGCTAGGAAAAAGTCAGCACCAGAAATCACATTCCCAAGTCCATGTCATTGATGCTAACTGTGTCATAGGTCAGCTTATGGTATGTGTCATTACGATGAAGGGTACCAAGTCAAGAAGCACAACAACCATGTGTTTATATATCCCCAAATATACATCTGTGAGGCAATACCGATCTTTAGGAGATCCACATCATCTCTATCATTTGAAAATGCTTTTTAGCTAGGAGAGAAGACCTAGTTATATCCTAAAAAAAAAAAAAAAAAAGTTTAGCCTTGGGAGCAAAACAGATTTTGGCAAGAGAAGTTTGAAGGATGACAGAAGCTAAATGATGTGACAAAATCTCAGGATTAAGGACAGCATAAGGCACTACTTGGAAGAGAAGATTAAGAGTAGGAACAAAAATATGGTCACCTAGATTTTTTCATTAAATTCTGTAAAGATGACTGAATACAGTATAGGATATAAATCAACAAAGAAAAAAACTTACAAACTATTGGACCTTATCTTGTGAAAGTGTCTAATGTAAAAAATTCAAAAATGTCTTAATTTTCTCATGAAGAAAATTTAAGAGGACAGCACAGAAAAGACTATTTTGTTAAAGAAATTATGAAAGCTCTGGAACTACTGAAGTCTAGTGTCTAGGGAGGACTGAACAACAGGCAGGGACATTCTGGTAATGTTTCAGTCACTATTGTTTCTGAGGCCTTCTTACTCTTCCTCCGCCCACCTAGCAGAAGGAAGCAGAAAGGGAGTCAGAAGGAAAATTTTGGAATTTAAAGGCAGTAATATGTTCGAATATTTCTACAAGCACTCCTTATTTTTGAATGCTTGTTCTTTTTTAACATTCAGTAAAATAGTCTTCAGAAGTTGTTGCCTTCATTTTAATATGTGGCATAGATAAGGATATGCTGTTCCTATAGCTCATTAAAAAATGTCTTCTAGGAATATTTTTTTTCCAGGGGAAGAGCAGTCTGTGGAGATTAACATCCCTCTCACCAGAGAGTCTTATTAGTGAAGTATGAAAATAAATCAGATTTCTGCATCACAATGAGAGCTGTGAGCTACAACACAGAACATCTTTTTCAAACCATTTTTTTCACATGATCTTTATTTTCACTGACTTGCCAACCACACAAAAGCTTACACAATGAATAGAAATCATATTCATGAGGAATTCCTCTCTTTCCTAAAGGCTTGGAGAAGACACATACATGTTGTTTTATTCTTCAAACAGCATGATGAATATTTTATGAGGTATGATGCTCAGTCACTTTTGTGAAAGAGACTCCAAAGAAAGGTTAAGTCTCTGCCCTCCCATTTCCTCTCTCCTGGTTCACCTCCCACTCTTCAAAATTACCTTTCATATATATAAGAAGTGACTTGCATGGCAGTAACTCGTACTGTGTCAGCTGCATTTGTCTTGTGCTACATAAAAAAGTACTCATGCACTCCTAATCTGTTCTGTCCTTGAGGAGGCCAAGGAAGGTGGTGGTTAACATTGTCCCACCACAGAGAGAATTAATGCCAAAGGACTGAGAACTTGGGCAGGTAAAGTTTCAGATCACTGCTGATAAAGCCCATGTGATACATTACACAACAGACTGGAACAATTACCTGCTTGAGGTTCCTTAAGTATTGGTTTTTGTTTCCTCCTAGCCTAGTTTTGACTCACAGGAAATTACAGAAGTTCATAAAACATGGATATTTCGGACTTGATTCTTCCCTACTAAGCAACTCATGCATGATTTATGTCTGTATATAACAGATGTAAGAGAACAAGAACGAACTGATTGCATTTCATACCTGCTTTTATCTGGGTATAAAGGACTGCATAAATACCAAAATGGGAAGCATCAGGCTTATTTTCTTAAATGAGTAGCAGAAGAATATTTTTCTGAAGCTCAGTCCATGCTGTCAGAGGGGAAGTCCAATAATCACTACACTGAGAGAAGAAGATCCCATTTTTCACTGATCCCTGGGGGAATTTTTGTGTTTGTACAAAGTAAAATAAAGACAAAGAGAACTACAAATACATATCCTTTCAGTCTTGACAAAGAAACCAATGATCTTCCTAATGTAAAACATATTTCCTCATTTAGGTACTTTTTTTTTTTGTTTTGTTTTGTTTTGTTTTGTTTTGTTTTGTTTGTTTGTTTGTTTGTTTGTTTAACACATAGTGTGTTGCTACTGAGCTCAACCAAATAAGTGCTGAAGTCATGGAAAGAGGCTTTCAACTGGAGAGTGACAGGTTTTGCTGGAAATTAGGAACGTAAACTACAATTCATAGGTGCAAAATCTTACATACTTGCAGCCCCAGAGCATCTTTAATAATAAATGATACAACAGTCTGGTTTAGAAGGTCATAAAATAGATGGGGTGGAAAGTTTAAGTGAGCACAACTTAGGCTAGCATTATAAAGCACATTGGTATTTTTTCTCAGATCGCTGCCAAGACTACACTTGCATTCCTGAGATCCAGGTGATGTAGTAAAGATAATCCCTTTAGATGTCCCTATCACTCCTTCTCATCTTTCTCATTTTATGATTATTAATTGATACATTTTAGCAGATCCTAAATCTAAATCAGGATGAGTTTTCTGAGCTAGAGAAAGCTCAGAGATTTAGTCTCAAAGGTTTCAAATTTCAAGCAAGTAAAACATTCAAAAGATAAGGCTTCAGGTAGGAAAATGAGCATTTCTTGTTCCCACTGTTGTACAGTGCTACTATATCAGACTTCTGAACACCTTGTTGATGAAATCAGAAGGAATCCATTTTACTTTCTTAAAAAGGACTGAAAAGCTGAATTCACACTCTTCCCTTTTCTCACTCTTCAGCCTCTCAAAATACAGTGACACTTAAAGCTGCTTATACCTTTTAAAAAATTTGATTCAAGAAAAGCCACCGAGGCTTCAATTTCTATACATCTGACAGAGAACACAGTAGAGAGGAAGCACAAGAAAAAAAAGACTAGACTAAGAGTGATTTGAGATATTAAAAACACTGTTTAATCAGATTTCTGACTCCCCATTCATCCTTGTCAACGAGTAATCATTCTGCACCTTACAGGATTAGAAGAAACAGGTTGCCCATAGAAGTCTTGGATGCCCCGTTCCTGGAGATTTTCAAGGCCAGGTAGGATGGAGCTCTGAGAAACCTGGTCTGGTAAAAGATGTCCCTCCCCATGACAGGGGGCTTGGAATGAGATGATCTTTAGGTCCCTTCCAACCCAAGCCATATTACATTCTATGATTAACCTGACTTTCTTTTTCCCTGTTGCAGAAAAACTGAAAATATAATGTGAACTGCATTCTAGTTTTTTATCCAAAATAATTTGAAGCTCAAATCCAGCTATGTTTACTTCCATAATAACATCTCTTCCTTCTTAAACTTTTCCATTTTCTTGGATCTTTTTGCAACAAAATACTAGTAAATAAAGCCAGAGATACTGGCATTTCTACCTTTAAAAACAGTTAAATTTGGTTGAGGAAATTGTGATAGCTGAATCATATAAATGCAGTAGCAGAAGAAGACAATATCATGGGTTACTGCAAGACTGTCTCTCAGAGTGAAATTTTCTATGAATCTTTCAATCACCTTTCTAAATGAAATGGAAAACAATGTAAATGCAAACATTCAGCAAACATTTCACTATGAGAAAAAACAAACAAACAACAAAACAAACACCTATACAAAACCCATGGTCTGACCCTCACTCCCAAAATAGTACATGCTTCTAAATGCAACATCAAGCCAATATCAAGTTACTATCAAGTTAATATTGAGTTAATGGAAAGATACCATCTAATGCTCTCTGTGCTTCTGGGATAACAGCACCAAGGGGCAATAAAAAACAATGCAGTTACTTTTTGGTATGTTTTTGTAAATATTGACTCTCTTTTTGGGTGAGATTCAACTAGTTTAAAACCATTGTGGTTCCTCAGGCCACACAGTGAAAATCAGCTGTGCACAGGGATGGGTGGCAGCTGGACTGGTTAAACCTGGACATCGCCAGTGACTTCTCTGTTCCGGGACCAGCAGCTGCTGTAAGCACAGCAGGAAGTGTAGGCAGACCAAAGATGTTCTCAGAAATGAGAATCTGAAGGCATAGATGGCCTTATTGCCAGGTAATGATATGGGGAGCTTTTAACCTCCAGATAACGGCATGAAATTGCCTGAGGTTACCAATGACTGAAAATTGTGACAATTAGATGGTTGCTTTGTGGCCTCTAGGAAATGAATTGGTGGCCTCATTCCAGTTCTCTATCATAAAACAATTACAGCTAATGCTGATAGACATCTTTGATTGCAACCATGGCTGAGAGGCCGAGGCTGAATGAGCCTTGAAAATAAACTGCCCTTCAACCCAGAAAAGTCAATCCTCTGAGCCAGAGGTGAGATGCACACTAGACTAAGAAAAATGCACCTCTTTTTGCTCACTCTACAGATAGAAACTTTGTCTTTCCTACTAAATGTCAGTGCCTTCACTGCCTCTACTTAAGATGAAATAGAAAAGGCAAGTCCTCTGGGAAGGTTTAGGAAGATTTATTACATATCACTCTTTACCGATTGCACTCCAGAAGCATGCAAGATTTCAGATAGTGTGGTACTGTCATGCTAAATGCTGTGTGGGTGCTGTGCCCAACAGTCCACTCTCCAAATTGCCTGCCATCAAAACAAATGTGACAGATGTGGGAGCCAAGAAGCACCATTACCAGTGTTTGACAGACAGGGCATGAGGCCCAGTGAGACAATGTAATAAATCTAAGATCACACAGCTAATGTGTGGCAGAGAATGGAGTCAAAATGGGTCATGGCTATAAAAGTGAGTTAAAACCGTCTCGTTCTGGGTCACACAGATACTTTACACCTTTTGCTTGTGGCACCACAGCAGTGAAACTGTTCATGAGTGTCCATGAGTTTGACATCATTCTAGCATTACTGTTGTTCATTGGAAATGAGGAAGGTTTTGAGACATTTGGAAGTAAGAAAAAAAAAACACTTCTTGCCCTTGCTTAAAGTATCTGTGACTGGCTAAATGGTATCCCAGACAAAACCATATCAGAAGATCTTACTTAAGCAGCTGTTCTTGAATCTTATGAGAGATTTTATGTGCTGGGAGACAACCCAAAACTCCTGTTCCCAGCTGTTTATTTCACAGCAGAAAGGTCAGTTTGCACTGACTATGTAAAATATGGCTAGTGGTAAACACATACATTGATTAGCATTTGAAAATGTCAGGCTATTAAAAATAACAAAAAAGAAAAAAGAGACTGATGGTACACAATGCATGGTTAAAAGTGCTTCTTCTGACCTAGTGAGGATTGAGATAGAACAGAGTAGATGTTCATGTTGGCAGCTATTCTTGACTGGACAGAATTAGCCTTCTCACCCTCTTTTATCTCCAGTTATAGAGCATGGGCTGTATCTGCTTGTCTTAGACATTGCAGTACAGCTTCAGCTCTAAGAAAATCTGTGCAGCAGCAAAAATTCACGACATTGCTTTTCCAGTGGACTGAAGCATTTCAAGCATTACTCTTGAAATGACCTGAGGTAAACAAAGAAAGATCAAAGAAACCTAGAGGAAATTATGCAAATGCTCAGATGAAGCATAAGCAACCTCAAAGTGGAACTTATACAGTTCCTCTGCCTTTTCCTCTAAAGACAAGAAATGTGTTTCACTAGTCTTACATTTCATGAGGTTAAAAACAATGTATTTCCTTATCAGTTGTCTAACTTTGCAAATGGAAAAGTCTTATAGAATCATAGAATCATTTAGAATCATAGAATGTTTTTTCTTGGAAGGGACTTCAAAGACAGTATAATTCCAGCCACTCCACCATGAACAGGTTGCCACCCACTAGATCATGTTCCTCAGTGCCTCATCTAAACTGACCTTGAATACTTCCAAGATGGGGCATCCAGAATTTAACTGGGCAGTGTGTTCCAGTGCCTTACCACCCTCACAGCTCTCTCAGCCTCTTTCTGCAGGAAAGGTGCTCCAGCCCCTTGATCATCTTTGTGGTCCTCCTCCGGGACAACTCTAACAGCTGTAGGTATGTCCTGTGCTGAGGACCCCAGAGCTGAAAACAGTACTCTAGGTGGGTCTTAGGAGGGCAGATTACAGGGCAAGAATTCCCTCCCTTCATCTACTAGTCCAGGTCGTTTTGATGCAGTCCGGGACACAACTGGGTTTCTGAGCAGGAAGCGCACATTGGCAGCCCGTGTACAGCTTTTCATTCACAAGAACCCCCAAGTCCTTCTCTGTAGGGCTGCCCTCAGTAAGTTCACCTCATGGCCTCTTCATGCTTGGGCTTGCCCCAACCTTCTAACAGCACCTTGCAACTGGACATGATTAACTTCTCGAGGTTCCCATGGACCTACTTCTCAAGCTTGTCCAGCTTTCCCTGTATGAAATCCCTTCCTTCTGCTGTGTCAACTGCACCACCCAGATTTATGTCATCTGCAAACTTGCTGAGCATGCACTAAATCCCACTGCCTATGTTACTGATGAAAATACTGAAGAGCACTGGTCCCAAGACTGAGCCATGAGGGACGGCACTTGTCACCTGCCTTCCACCTGGATTAGAGCCAATAACCAGAACTCTCTGTCTGTGTCCATCAATCCAATTTCTGATTCTTTGAATACCACATCCTTCAAATTCATGTCTCTCCAATTGGAGATAAGGATGTTGTGTGGAACCATACAAAGGTCTTATGGAAATCTAAGTAGATGACATATTAAGACTGGCTCCAGCTGTTAATCCAGCAATGCTGAGAACCCAGGCTTCATTTTTTTTTTTGAACATTTATAACTAAGGAATTCAGTGTTTTTCCTTCCTTGGAATGAATATTTTTTACTATTATATATATTTATTTTCATTTAAGGAGTTAGTGATTTCTGTACCTGCATTACTAAGATATCTGAAAGCTTCCAAATGTATTATCTTCACTTTTAAAGAATTTATCATACTCTTCCATAATGCAGATCAACTGGTATTCTACATGAAATTATAAAAATTATATAATATATATCCTACCTATGTTTCCATGAGAAACTGAAATGTTAATGGTTAATGACCCAAATGATCAGCCATTTGCAGAGGCAGTAGGGTGCTTTGCTGGGGCCAGGTTTGCACACACACACACACACACCCCTCAACTGAAGGAGAGGAGGAGGTTTTTGGGTGTGAGGTGACAAAATGTCTAGACCACATAGGAGAGAAAGGATGAGCACCCACCACCAGAGGCTACAAATGGGATTTTGAGCCAGATAATGGAGAAGACTGATAAGAAACAGATTCTGGGGAGGCAGGATAGTGCTTTTCATCCTGCCAATGTCCTCTCTCACACCACTGGCTCAGCTGTAAAAATCCCCTCCAGGGTGAGATACTCAAACACCCTCACGTAAGCATAAAGATATTCATGTTTTCTGATGTGGCATAACTGGCTCAATTACACTGCCATGAGAGGCAGCTGTCAAGTCTTAGTAGATGTTATAAACCATCAAAGACCCCCAAAGCACCCCAAGACTCATTACAGAGGCCTTTCACCAGACGATTGCTCATGATCCACAGTGTTACACCTGACAGTGTAAAGCTCCTCCCCCAACAAAGGAGAGGTACCCACATAAGCCTGAACATATGTTAACCCAATGAATTCTGTGTTTTTTGGACTTCTCCCACCCCTGATGGATCAAGACTGGGAACATCGCTTTGACAAATGGACACTGAAATTGCAACAATCAAGTGTTGTTGCTGGATCCATGGGTGGTGAGACCTTTCTACTTTTATTCTTTCTTTCTCTTTCTTTCCCTTATACACTACCCTAAGGACTATTTTTATGCTTTTATATTTCTATAGATATCAATGAAAATGTTTACATATTTCCTTTTGTTTCAATAAATAGTTCAAAAATAAACCCTAAAAATATAAAATAAAATAAATTTATAAAAAATTTAAATTTATAAAAATATAAAATAAAATAAACCCTAAAAAAATAAACCCTACATATATACACATATATATTTATAAACACTGATCATTCAGGGTAATTTCACTCTACACTGCCACAGGAGATCTATTAACAGGAGCCTGAGTTACCCTCACTCTCAGGGGTAGGTCATATGATATTCAGAAAAGTAATTTCTTATTCTCTTGTGTTCTTAGTGAATTAAAAAAGTTGTCACCTGTGCTGTTTTCTTCTTCCTAAAGCTTTCAATTTTCAAGAGTGTCTATGATCTGTGTTACATAACAACTCAGCAAATTTTTCATTCTATTTAAGTTTCAACATTTTGGTGGTCGGGGAGCTGCCAGGGTAGCCTCTGTGAGTAGAAAGCAGGGCTGCTCATGCCAAACACTGCCTGTTCCAGCAGATTGAAAAGTGGACCTCTCTCTGGTCATTGCTGAGCCCATTGGTCATAATGGTGGTGTTGCCTCTGTGATAACTTATCTAAGAAAGGGTAAGAAAAAATATCATGTTCACATGTTGTGACAGAGGGAAGTGAGAAAATGTGAAACAGTCCTTTAGACACCAAGGTCAGAAAAAGGTGGAGAGTAGAAGATGTCCTAGATGCTGGAGAAGAAATTCCCTGACAGCCCCTGCAGAAGACTATGGTGACGTAGGTTGTTCAGTCAGGTAGTTATCCACCTTCAGCCTGTGGAGTCCCCATGCAATAGCAGGAGCATGAAGCCTGAAGGAGGTTGTGACCCTGTAGAAAGCTTGTGCTGGACCAGGTTCCTGGCAGGAGCTGCAGGAGAAGCAGGGTTTAGGGAAGAAATTGTGGTTGGTGTGGGATCCTTGCTGGAGCAGTCCATTTCTATGGAGGACTATATTCTATGGAGTGCAGCAGTTCTTAAAAGACTGTATCCTGTTTTGAAACAGGGAAACAATGTAAAGAGTGCCCCACTTGGAGAGGACGTAGAAGATTTGGGGATGGATGAGCATGGGAAAATAGTGGATGTGGTGGGGATTGAAGAGAGGGGGATAGGGGTTTTAAATTTGTTGTTGTTTCTGACTATTCTACTCTATTTGAAATTGTTAATAAATTAAATCAATTTTTACCAAGTTGAATCTGTTTTACTCATGACTGTAATTGGCAGGTTATCTCCCTGTGTTTTTATCAACCTATGAGTTTTTTATTTTATTTTCCCACCCCGTCCGGTTGAGGAGGAAGAGTTGGAGAGTGCCTGGGTAAGTGTCTGTTATCCAGATGAGACCAACTCACAGAACACTATAGATTAGCTTTGGAGCAACTTTCACCTTTGGAGAAACTCGAGAGGTGCTCCTCCCCACTATGTGAAGCAGTAGTACAACTAACAGAATCAGAGAGCAGAATACATTCCCAAATACAAAGAAAAATTCAACATGCTCATCTACTTTGCTAGAGCAAAAACTACCACAGAAAAGTCAGAGTAAGATTAATGTTCTATTTTGATGGAATCAGTTACAATGAATCATTACTTTGCCTTTCAGTTGTAAACATGGTTATTACTGCAACACAAAAAGTTGACAGAGGAAGTCAAAGTTCACATCATCACTTAATTAAACTTATCTTCTGTATATATATACATATATAAGTATAGTCTGTAGGTAGAATTTCTAACACTGTCATGCATGCACTTGAATGCAACGTTGTCCATATAGAAACAATGTAGGAAGATGTCCATATAAGTATAAAAAACATACATATACAAAATAAAAGGCACATCTAGTTTCAGTAATGTCTTAAGTTGGTTCTACAGCAATAAAGGTGTGTAACATTCTCAAAATACTTCTTTGATCTGCCATTCTTCGAATATATCTCATTAAAAAGAAGAGCCTATAATATTGAACTGCATTAGTACTAAACATATGCTACTGTTCATGATGAATGGCTATTTGATATGATGACTGGCATTATCTTATTGTAGTCTGCTGATTCCAATTTAATTGCAGTAATCCATGTAGCAAAGCAATTTTCAAGGATACCAACAGTGTTGGATCCTAGCCTGAGGTTTCTAGAAACATCGCTTAAATCTTATTTGAATGACTGAAATATAATTAGTTGAAAAAATACAACTGTCCAATGTATGTCTGATATAATGTCTTATGCACTAATGACTTACAGTATCTTATAGCCTTGATCTTAACTTTCAAAAATAATACGGATGTTTAATAATGTTAATAATAAATATATTTCCCTGAATTCATAGGTTTAAAGAAAAAAATGTTGCATTTCAATATTAAAAATTACATTATTATTGTTGTTTCAGCTTTTCACAGGAAGTTATTTTCAGAAAACCTTCTGAATACTGAATTTGATACAAGAGATGTGAAATTTCACTTGTCAAGCTAGAGAGGTTGAAGAGGACATTTTAAAAGTCATTTTATTGTATGACTGTATATTAAAAGACTTCCCTTCTACCTCCTGCCTTTTCGTAGGAAGAAAGGATGGATATTATTCAACAGCTTGGACAGCTCATTTGAAGCTGCTAAAATGTATCATTTTCAATGCTCATTTAGAGATTTCTTAAAATACATACTAATTATTTGATAGATGGTGAGATGCTGTGCACATCTAGTTTAGGAGCTTTATTTCTCCATGTAGACTGTCTGCTAAGTATGTTTGCTTTTCCGATCTGCATTGAACTGTCTCCAACTAGAATAGCATCATCAAACTGCATCACACTAAGATAGTCCCTTATTCATTCACATCTCATCACAGGATGATGCTCTTGCAATCTTAGATATGTGCAAGCACATGTTTCTTTACAATGCCACAACAGATCAGCCAATAAGAGGAGAAAAGCAAACTTTCATAAAACTTGAACTATAAAATCACAGAATTGTAAAGACAGAAAGTTCAAAGTGCCATTTGAATTTCACAAAATCCCTAGACAATCAGAGTATAACCTGAATTATTGTTATGTAGAAATGTCCTTGAAAAAGACTGGACCTTTTTTGAAATGTGCCTACGGTAAGATAGCAATCTAGCCAAGGTAGGATACTCTGAGAGAAAGGAGAAATAAGATGAGGCCTTTATATAAATTTTCATGTATCCACACATTGTGTAGTAAAGGGTTGGAAACTAGAAGGAATTAGTCAAATAACCTGGCACTTCTTTTGATACCGGGATCCGCTTTTTAGTTTCTTCCCCCCCCCCCCCTCCCCCCACTTCTTTTCCATCTATCTGTTTCTGTGAAGTGATAAACATTAAAGAGGATTTATAGGTTTTAAAAATATGTGAAAAATATTACAAGAAGGCTAAGACTCAGGGCCTTGTTTGTTAACCTGCTCAAGATTATATAATTTCCACTTTTCAGTTGCACCTTGATTTGTGAGAGGTAAGGCTTTATTGAAGAAGTCAGTGCTATGGGGCTTTAGCTCCTCTTATCAGCAACAGGACACTCATATTGACACACTCACGATCTCCCTGAGCCTTTCTCTGTATTTGTGATTTCTTTGTCTCATATTTTTGTAAGATTGCCTGTAATGAAACAATTTTTGTAACTTTCCCTAGGAGCTCATTTTTTTTATAAGCAAGCATGGTGGCGTTTGGTGCATTTGATTTCTGTTGTCTGCCTGCTGTACTTGCTAGACAATTGAAATTTATTGATTGATGAGGTGATAAAATTATGAATAGAAGGATAAAACCTGAGGGATAGAAACTGAATAAGAGAAATAAAGTTCAGAAGAAGAGATTTTGTTTTTAATTGAAACATAAATTTGGGAAAGGATTATGAGATTTCATTTTTACAAATGCATATGGGAGTGAGTTTTGAGACATAAAATCTCTGTATTTTGATCCATTCTGGGCTGATACTGCCCACTGTGCAAAGTTGTGTTTAAGTAATCTACGGGTAGTAAAGACCAATGGGGTTGACAATCTAGAGTACAAAGAAGAGAAATGAGCAGTTCCATTATGCACTATTCTGTTTAAAGCAAGCACCATCTAATCCATTCTTTTTCATATTAGCAGATGAAACTGACCAAGCTGTATGAAATTTATGTTTGTTTGACCTTCAGGGAGAAGGGTCTCTCAGAAGAGTAGATAAGAGCAGGTCTGACCTCTCTGTCTAGCTCTTGGGAAGGCTGCGTTGGAGTTGCACCTCTTAATTTGCCTCCTGTACACCCTCAGTGCCCACACTGCACAACAGAAGGATCAATCAGTGTAGTGACAGTCTTAATGGGTCATGTTTGGAGAAAACTTTTGATTGTTCTTGTCCACACTGTCCATGTCTTCAGATAGATTTGGATTGTTTCCTTACTTGGTCAAAACTTTCTTTCCTCCTATTGTGGAATCTTTCCTCAGCCTTTCACTTTTCCATTTTCATTTAATGACTTAATGGAAGGCATTAAATAAGCTTTCTTTTCCTATTGTTCCTCCTCCTGGCCCTTTTCACACCCTTCCATGAAATCATACTCATTTATTTCCCACGTGGGGTGCCAGAGAACACCACTGCCAACACAGTCCATTTGCTTACATTATAAGCTATGAGATGCAGAAAAATCTGTTAAAGAACTGAAGAGGGAGAGAGGTGTAGAAGAGAAAAAAATAGGAGGAATAAATCATCCTCCACTTTAAGTATATTAATTAAAGGATCAGTAAAGTGTGAGTCCTGTTCCCTCAGCGTTTACACAGAAAAAGTGATTTTTTTTTTCTCTGAAGTTTATTGAATATTGTTTTCCTCATTTAACTATGTAAACAGATTTTCCCTGTAAGAGTTATGAAAAAAAAAATCTAATAAAATTAATTGCCTGACCTCAAGTGGCAATGAAAAAGATTTATAGAAATTTGTTTTCTTTCAGAAAGCATTATATAATTTAGGACTCAAAAATCAAAAGGTGAGAATAATAATATAATGAGAATTAAAAATAAAAATTTAAAGGTTTTAATTTTTTTTGCTTGATTCTTAAGACTTACTCTTTTAAGTACCTTAGTTTACCATGGCAAACCACAGAATACCTTAGATAGAAATGAATATTATCTTTTCAAGTATTTGCATATTTTAGGAACCTTTTATTCCAAGAAGAAAACATATTATAAATTAAATTAAAAAAGCACACATGTTACTTGAGAGAATAATCAAAAATACCTTAATTTTAAAAATAAGGAAAAAAAGGGAAGAGAAAAAAAATCAAAGAGAAGTTGTAGTAACAGCACTGAGTCTATTAAGTTCAAAATATACTCAGTAAATCACATGAGCAGTCAAAAACTTGATCAGTACATGCCTGAACTCCCAGATATACTCACTTCTCGCTTCATTTTGTAAGTAGACTATTGTAAACAGCCTTAGATTAACTTGGAGATATCAGTCTATTGCACATCCACAATGACCCTGAAGAAAGGACGTGGTATTATTGTCAGTCACATAAAGTCTCCAGAACCAAAATGTATTGCCCCCAGGTTTTTGCAGAAAGCACAGCATAGTCACCTAGTTTGCATATCACATTCAGCTTTGTTGTGAATGGTAAATGCAAAGCTTTCATGATATGAGCTCACCACCTTTTGGAATGTTTTCATTTTTTGTTAATAGTCATGGAAATATTATGAGTTTGACACATACATTAGTATTATATTTAAACTTCTGTTAACCAGAAACTTAAAATGTACGTAACATTTGTTTAAAACAGAATAAGACAATTTGAGCTAGGCTTGGCTTCGTGGAATCAGATTATAACCATATCATAAGAACCTAGAAAGAGAATTGAAATTTCCTGACAAAGACTTTACCTCTCATACAAATAGTGCCTTATTTTTACTGTTCGAGGAGCTGCTTTAAGCTTCCATGAACTGAAAGGAGTGTCTTACAAAATTATCCGAGTTGTTCATTAGTTGACTAAGGTTGTTCTTGTTTTCCCTCCAGTACCTAAAGGAGCACTGGGCCTTGATAGGATACTGAGTACATAGTGCCACCAAACAAAATTAGAGGTGGAAATAGGAAGATCTTGATTTGGTAGGTAATTTTCTCACTCTTCTTTAAGTTTTTTTTAAGTTCATAACAAAATAAAAACAAACAAACAAAACCACCCCCCAAAAAGCCCCTAACCCAAACCAAACAAAATCCTGAAAGGAAAAAGCCCAGGTAAAACAAACAACACCTTTCCCCAAACAAAAAAACAAACCAAATCAACCAAACAAAAAACCCCAAACAACGCAACAACAACAAAAACCCCATACAAAAAAGCCCCAGACACAAAACTCTAAGGATGAAGTTTGAAGGGAAAGGTTTTGTAGAGCGCAGAAAACAATTTTTGGAAGCCATGACAGCTCTTAATTTAGCAAAAATTTTTTATTGAACAATAATTCAGTTTAAGTCTTTTGAGAAAAGTTTCCTCCCACAAGTTGTTTGCAGAGCTCCTAATTTTCTGCCCATTTATTTGGTCAGAATAGTATCATGGAAAGCTATGCAGCTGGAAATACAGGTTACCCCTGAAGCAAACAGTGAAAAATTTGAACCCTTATTGAGATAACAAATGTAACAAGGTTTTAAGTATACTTAGTTTTTACAGTACAGACTAAAAAAGACTTCTACAAATGAGGGACAGCAGAAAGAAAAAGCAATACTTTCTGAAAGGCAAAGTAAGGAATTAATTTTCATTTTGCTTCTTGTGTTCCACATACAGTCCTGAAGCTTTGAACTATGATTGACAGTGTTATCATTGTTGACTTCTATTTAATAGCTAACCCTTTAACTAAATACTACAAACAATTTCTTTTAAAAATGGATAAAAAACTAAGTCAAAAAGAGATAAATATTAGCAAAGCATAAACAATCCTGATTCAACAGTTGACTTCAACTCTACATTAATATCATCAGAATAAAGCTACCATAGAAATATGAAGAGAATATTTTACCAAACTTTAGGTTTCTGTAGGAAAATAATGGGAAACTAGAAACATAAAATAGTATTTTTAAACACATTTCTATTTTATGACTCTATATTAGCATTAAAATTACCCAATTTTGTATCTCAAAGATGAGATGGAACACTGTATTTAGTTTATTAAATTGTTAGTCACCTTTTTTCAGTCATTGGTCCTCCTTTTTTTTTTTTTTTTAAGGACATAATTTAGTGAAAATATTTTAAAAAATATTCTATGCCTCAAATCACTAGTTTTGAATTCAGAGGACAATTCAGTTGCAGAACTGAGTGGTCAAGAAAACCCGCTTTTCTTGACTATTACAAAAATAGTTTGATCAAAAATATTTTTTTTGAAAACAGGTAGAGCAATGGGAAGAAACACTCCCAGAAACAATGGGAGTGCAGCTGTGATATAGATACAGATATAGGTGACCTGCATCTATCTGAGTGTACTCTTAACCCAGAAGTCTGGAGAAATGAATGTGAAGACAGTTTTTCTGTACTTATGTCTACACTGAATTTTACCTATGAGATCACATCTGTAAGTTGCACAGTTGGGATAACAAGGTACAATGTCACCTGAACATTGCTCTGTTGTTTCCTCAACCAAACTGCATATTTGTATGGTACAATTCACACTGGTATAAGGTTGGAATTTGTGCACCAGTATCTACTGCTGCCCTAGACACACTCCAAGACAGATCTGAATATTTTTATTAAATAAAATAACATTCCTTATTCTTTACCAAACAAACAAAAAAAAAAAAAGAGTATGAGTATGATCCACCATAATCAGACATAAGTTGATTGAGTCTCAATTCAGGAAATAGTCTTGATTGAGCAGTTTAGTTTTAGTTTTTATCAGAGCTCCATGTTCCTGTATAATTTCTAAGATCTTGAAAAGATAAAAACTACAGCAACATACAGAAAAAAACCCACAAAACAAAACAAAAAAACAACCAAAAAAACCATAAACTGTTCATGCTATCCTCACTTATTTTGTGAAACATCCATCAAAGTCAGGAAAGATAGGCTTTTGGTCTTTGTACTTTGTTTAAATCTACCCATAGCAAATTGCTTTATGTTAGGCCAATTAAGTTCTACAAATTGCTCTAAGGAATGAGATGGTTTGTTTAAACAGATATCTTACTTAGAGAAGAGAGAATTCTCAAAATCTAATGATAAAACAAAATATTATGGTAATAAAACCCTTGAAATAAACAGCATATCAGCTCCAAAACTCATAGAGATAACAGGTAACAGTATTTGAATATAATAGCTTGCAGTAGAAACTACTAAACCTCTCTGTTAGCTTAGTTATTTACATTTTTGCTACTGCCTATAACAGAGATTCTTCTTGCTATCTCAGTGTAAGGAAATGTCAGTTTCCTTTTGTAAAAATCATGTTTTCTGTAAAGAAAACACCTTTCTACATGAAATAAAGAGCTGCATAGAACAGAAATTGCAATGGTCATTTGAAATGCAGATTTTTTTTTTTTTTGGGGGGGTGGGGTAGATGAAGCAGTTAAATAGGAAATGCAATTGAAATAAGTCTGAAAACTGTGAAAAATCCACCCCAACTTATTTCGATAGACTTACCTGTTTAATAGTTTTAAAAGTTCAGTACTTCCTCTTTACCCCAGAAATCTCTCAGCCACTGGATGAAATCAAAATACAGCACTTGATCATGGTAATCCCAGCCGCTCATGGACAACAGCATCTCTCGCGGCACCACACTCAGAATGCTTGAAATGAACCTGGAAAACACAGATATTCTTTCATTTTTATTGAAATATACTCAACTGTGTCTTAGGATAAGGAAACATGAGCACTGAATCAGTGACTACATTATAAAGGAGTATAAAGCCATAAATATCACCTGGTAAACAAGACAGAGACTGAGAAGCTCACGATCCAGGCAAGGTGTTTTTGCTGAGTATGCAGCTCTGTTGTACTTATTGACCCAATAAAACTGTCAGGATTAATAAATAGTATTTATCTTTTTTAAAAACTGCATCTTTTCATACATAGACCTGTAAGTCCTTTTTTATATAAAAATTAGTATCCTCTTCTGAACCAAAGGGAATCTTGAATGAGAAAGGTCATGGCAAGATCTCACTAAAATTACAGTTAGATGTTCCATAAGAACTTTTCTGAGTACCATTTTTTACAGTATCTTTCTTTAATAGAAAAATGTAACATATAACCAGATGCAATGCTAACTCACACCAATAGCATGCTCTTCTCTTCAGTACGAAAAGGCATATAAACGGATAAAAACTCAGGCGGCATATTACAAGATGTTTATACTGAAGCCAGAGAAATTTAGAATTTTTAAAGATATCATGGAGAGTACCAGGTGGCAACCAGATAATGGTCAGTCCATCCAGATGATACACTGAACAGGGCTTTCCTTAATAATTTTGTTATTTCAGTCCCTGTTGAAATTTCAGTCCCTGTTGAAATTTACACAGTGACAAAGCACAAGTCCTTAACATCCCCAAAATTATGAATGTCCATTTTTCAAAAGTGTTGCATATGATTTTTAATATGGAACAGGAAAATATGTGCACAAGGGTGAGTGCTAGTGGAACACCTAGGTATGTAAGATAAAAAGTATCCAGATTGAGAAATATCTGAAGTAAAATGCCAGTAAATTTCTTGTCTAATTTTTCAAGGTGTTTCAATAGTTAGCATATAGTATGGAATCTTAAAATTTGTTAGACTGCAACAAGTGGATAAGCTGTTGTTCAGTCTTCCTCCACAGGAGCAGGTTTTCCAAAAGTTGCACAAACAGAAGGTATTTCTAAAAAAGAGACAAGATTGTACTTAGCCCAGTTCAGAGTTCAGTGCATCTGAAGCATGATGCATAACCATTAAAAACAGTTTTCAAGTGTACAAAATTTATCAACAATGACTTCAAAAGGAAGATAAAGGATATCCAGGATTTTATGAATGTACTTATACTTCAGGTTAGATGAATGCAGAAAATGTGAAAGATTAGTGGAACATACTTTGAAAATCCACTGAATAGGTCGCTTTGAGATATTGATGGATTTTTTTAATCCAATCCAGTGCAGACAGATCAGTCATTGACTGATGCATGGGTCTCTATGATTAGATGCAGAACTGAATTTTAGCAAGATAGAGGAAGACACTAATATGTCTAGATACTACAGAACTCAAAATACATGAGAAAAGGTGATTTTCTTTGTTTGTGATTTCCATAGTAATAAGAAAGTTTTCCCCAGAAACGTAACATCATAGATCATGCAGGAGTCTAAACAAAACATAAAGGTTTTATTACTATCTCCTAGAAAGACAATGGAAAATTTTTATTCAATTATTGCCATAAAATTCTCAGCATCTGCTAGATTGTGTATGACCACAGTTAAATACTCAGGATAATTACATAAAATTGAGTGGTATTTTTGCATCTTACAGTGTAAAGAAGAAGATTAACAAAGATTTCAGATTTTGATGCATCAGGATTTTATGACCGAATTGAAACAACTTTGATCTTTAATGTAAGTGAGAAAGACAGAAGATGATATGATCAAGGGATAAATCAGCTGGATAAAGGTCAAGATCTCCAGAAACTAGAATTTGCTAACATTCTAGTGGCATTTCTGAGTCAGAATAAGGAAAACTGGGTTGAAATTACTGTTAAGACAAGAATTGACACCTGGTGTTGACCAATCGCTTCTCTGAAGAAAGAAAAAACTCCTCAAAACTGGATAATTTGGAGTAAAAAAGTAGCCAGGAACAGTACCTAACACAGGATGCACTTGTCTCAATACCAGTGATGGAGGAAAAGGTAAAATTCCTGCAAACATGCTAACCCAAATCCATATATCTGTGCTGGCAAATGGAGATCATCTGCTGGGTCAGAGGAAGATTCCTCCTTCAAAATGTTCCTTTCATCCTACCTGAGTAAGTACCTTTCATCTTTACCTGAGTAAAAGCTGGAGTTGAGGGTAAAACATAGGCCAGTTCTTTAAAGACAGTTTACACACACCTACAGAAAGTAACAAAGAATATGGAGTAGACTGTACACAAGGCTCATAAATGAAATCTAGATTATTGTGAAGAGTAAAAATAAAATAATTTATTATTTAGGAATTACTTTTCTTGTCATTTTCCGAAGAGTTCTTGTTGCAGATCCATTCATGTTCACTCCTTCTTTTCCTTACTTTTTGGGGGGAAAAGCTGATCGATTTTTGCAAGCACCATCTCCCCCCAGCACAGGGGTGGTCCATCATCACATGTAGAAGTTAAATACAGGTGGGTGAGAAGCCTTGATAGATTAACTCCTTAATAAAAGCAAACATAAACAGGAAGCATGCCGAGAGTGGAAGCAGGGGCACTTTCGGAGGGTGCTAGAGTAGGGTTAGAACAGCAAAAGCCCATCTGAACTTATACTTGTCAAGGGATTTGAAAGGCAACAAGACAGGCTACGACAAGTAGATTAATAGTAAATAGAAAACTAGGGAAAATGTGGGCCTACATTCAAATGGGCAAGGGGCATGACAAAGAACACAGTCAAGTCTGACTTGGTGCCTCCTTCACCCTCACTTTTTACTGGCAAGAGGAGTCTTCAGGAGTCTCAAACCTATGAGACCAGACGAAATGTCTGGAGCAATGAAGAGAATGAAGAGTTACCCTTAGTGAAGGACAATATCAGTGCAAGAGGCTTGACAGGGTGCTCACAGGAGAGGTCCCTAAAGAGTAGGAGAATGTAAAGATCATCCCTATCTTCAAGAGAAGTATCTAGGGATACTACAAGCAAATTATAAAAAAAATCCTGGAAATCTTTTCCAAACCCATAAATGAGGAGTAGTCACCCATTGGGAGTAGTTACCATAGATTTATGGAGGGATATCATATGAAATAATATTAGCTTTTGAGGTCAGAGACATTCAGCAAAACTTGTATTTTTTGTATGATGAGATGATGACCTTGGTGGATGAAGGGTGAGCAGTGGATGTTGTTTACCCCAACTTTATTAAAATTTTAATCATTTTTTCCCATAATATCCCCATGTACAAACTGATGTACAATGGATTAGATAAGCACGTACTACAGTGCACTGAAAATTGTTTAAACTGCTGGAAATATTTCAGTCAGTAGCCCAAGGTCCATGAGAAATCACTATTGGTTCACTTCAGGAATGGATACTGGGGTCAACACCCTTTAATTAATTTTTTAAGACCTGGAAAACAGGAAAGAGTTCACCTTCAGTAATTTGATGACACAAAACAGGAAGGAGGGGTTAATACATCTGATGGATGTACTGACATCTAGAGGAGTGTCAACAGGCTGCAGCAAGAGTCAACGGGAACTTCACGAAGCGAAATGCAAACTGGGGGAAGAATGACACTTCCAAAGCCAGTGTATGGCGGGAATTCACTGGCTAGCAACCAGATCTGCAGAGAAGAACCTGGAGTTCCTGGAAGATGAGCTGACCATATTCCGGCACACTGCCATTGGAGCAAAGAGGAGGGTCTGAATTAGGAGGGGTGTTGCTTGCAGATTGAGGTAGCTGGTCCCTCCCCCCCTGCTCATACCTGGTGAGACAGACCTGGAGGGCTGTGCACAGCTCTGCTCTCTCCAATACAAGTGACACAGACATACTACAGTAACTTCAGCACAGGGCCAGAAAGGTGACGGACTGGAGCAACTCTTCATATGAGGAATGACTAACAGTGGCTGGGACTGTTTATCTTGGGAAAAAAAGTTCAGTGGGATCTTACCCATGTGTAAGCACACATTGGAAGGGAATGAAGAAGGTGAAGTTAAAATCTCTGCAGTAGTGCCAAATGGCAAGACAAGACACACCCACAAACTGGAATAAATGAAATTCTATCTGAACACAAGAAAACAATTTTTACAGTGAGATTGTTTGAACACTGGAGTATGTTGCCCAGGAGACTGTGGAGTTGTCATCCTTGAAGATATTCAAAATCTGCCTGTGCAAAGTCCTCAGCAACCTACTTTAGCTGATCCTGCTTAGAGTAGGGGCACTGAACTAGATTGTCTCCAGAGACTCCTGCCATCCTCATCCATTCTGTAATTCCATGAAGTCCTATAAAACGGTTGAAAGAATGGAAGAAATAATCAACAACTTCTGCTTACTTCACAGTACCTTGAGACATATCAGCTTGAACTGTGTTATAACAGCATACTGTTTTATGAAAGTAAAAAAATGAAAGCTTACTTTTTTTCTACTCTGCTAAGGCAGTGGTTTTAGTGCAATAATATTAGCAGTGACTTTTGAAGTCACAGACATTCATCAAAACTGGCATTTAAATAAAGAATCTGCACAAGAAGAACATGCCACTATATCTAAACCCCCCAGAACCCTATTTAAGTAGACAGGTTTAATATTTAACATCAATTATGTTCTCTACTTGATCATTTTACCATTACTGCAGTCCAGTTTTTGAAAGTGAATTGAGGTAATAACACTGGAGAGACAGTAAAGCTAAAGTCTGGAGGATAGTTTTAAAAGTGTAATCCCACAGAACAAATACCTAAAAGTTTGCTTCTTAATAGAAGCTAGTAAAATCAAAAAAAGTAAAGCCACATCAAGGCTACACATTCTTTTGCATTTCCACCATCGTGAAAACAAAATCAATAAATGAAGTGGCTATGTTGTGCACCTTCGTTTTTCAGGTATGCTTGATTGAAGCAGAATCCAATTTCTACATGTAAGGTTTTGTGATATTCCTGGTGACAGCACTCTGCCATTTCTGTATATTTTGGGAGCTTAGACTCTCTGATGGCCTGAAATCCCACTCAGGTTTGAGAGCTACACTGCTAATTGCAGTATTAGCAATTTGCCAGTCTTGCATTTTGATGTCATGATTATGCCTAGGTCTCACAGAAGAAAGAAATGAGAGATGTGGAGAACTGCTCTTTGGCTCATTCTGTATAATCTGTGGGGAGATATTCCTCTCCCTCTATTATTTATCATATTTTTTTTAGTAGTGCTAATGGAAAAAGAGGACAGCATAACTGGAGTTTCGAGCTGTATGATACTGCATAAATGGTATGGACCATTAACTTACCCAAGGGTTTACCACTTAAATCAAGAGTACAGGTAAAAAAAAAAAAAAAAAAAAAAAAAAAAAAAAAAAAAAAAAAAAAAAAAAAAAAAAAAAAAAAAAAAAAAAAAAAAAAAAAAAAAAAAAAAATATGGTAGAGAAAAAGAACTAGTGGAGAGAAAGGAACACAGATGATGCAATGAACATCAGTTCTGATGACTTGTTTTAAATGTTAGTACTGAATTATCAGTTCTTTCAGCAGGTTTGTGACAGAGGTGATTACAGAGGTAGCATAGCAACAAAACAAAGAAAGTTAAAATGTGCTAGAACAGAGACTGGGAACTTAAAGCATAGAAAGTACTGCGATAGTACCCTCATGGTCTTTCCTTACAGTTTGGTGGACTTTTTGAAGCTATAGTGTAAGGAAGGTGAAACAAAGACTTGACCCATATTCAGCAACATACTGGATTCTAACATAATGACCAGTTTGTTTTCAGGGGTATTCAAAGGATATTAGAAATCTTCAATATTCTCTAAAACTACTGTAATCTCTGTGGAGGGAGGGAGGGAGGGAGGGAGGAAGGCAGGAAGGCAGGAAGGCAGAAAGGAAGGAAAATGTAGGAAGATGTCTTCCCTCCATAGGTTGGTTCTCCAAGGAGAGAAGGTGTAATTATTAATAATTTCCAATGGATGAATCCCTCCCCTCCCCTCCTCTCTGCTTTTCTTATTTTTTTTAAAATTTTTTCCCTCTGCAGTGTTGGATCTAAAGCCTTATTAAAAAAAAAAAAAAAAAAAAGGAAAGATGAGGTTCTAACATAATGAGTTACAGGAACACGAACTTTGCTACATGGTGTGTCAAACTGAAGGTTCAGTAAAAAAAGGTTTAATACAATCATGCAGAGATTGCATTTTGCTTTTTCAGATTTCATGGCTAAAGAGTAGAAATGACAAATAGGACAAGACTTATCAGTCCATGAATTAGTTGAAGCTATTCCATCCACTTAAGAATACATATATGATATATATGATCTGTGACCCACTTGCTAACCAAAAGAACAAAATATACATACATCCCACCTTTTCTATGCAGAAAAAAAAATCCTAACATTTGTAAACATAAGACTAAAACTATTTAATTTTTAACTTTCTTGCAACATAACTACAAACAATAATGGAAGACATATTCTATTTGTTTTACTATGGAAATTATAAATAACATACCTTAGGACTTTGTGGGTTCAAGTCCTAGAGATGATCACTGCACCTCTGGAAGTAAAAACCATCTGTTAAAATTATTGCAACTAATTTAGTTTAGGATAAAAATTCCTGTCATTTGAAATCTTTTACCTATTACACTTTTCAAGCTTCCTTAGTACCAAGCAGCATGCTCCTTTCTGATTTCCAGATATGTTCAGGAGATGAGTGCAATTTTTTCAGTCCCTCAATTCCTTTTTTGAGGTTTCCAAGGAGCAGGTTCACTGCAATATACATTCCTCCCCACTCCAGCTTTCCTGTCTGGATTTCAGCTCTTTTTGTATTAAAGAACCTCGTAAGAAATCTTTCTAAAGCAACTATTTTATGAAGCAGGTATCAACTGTATTTTGTAGTCCCTCTGTAGCACTGATTCTGGGAACTGTGGCAGCAGTTAACCAAAAAATTGTTAAAAAACAAATACTAATCTTACAGATGACAGAAAATAAATACGTAGCACCAACCTCTTACTCAACTTTTTTGGAATGAAGGGGAATATAACAGTTGGACTTTCGGTTTAACAATACTGGTGTCAGCACATTAGACAAAGCACTATACGCAGAGCACTGGGAACAGTTTGTTTTGCAGGGGAACACCTTGATAAGCCTTTTCTCCTTCTAACGCCTGTTTTGCACATCTGTAAAAGATATCACACTCTTTCATACTCTATTGTGGAAGAATCATTGAAGCAGATCCTTTTCTCCTCTATGTCTACAATGATTTTAGAAAAGTAATAGCAATTTATAGTATTTAATTATCTTACCTCTTGAGTTCAAGACATCAAAGCCCCATTGACAAATAGACAATGCCAACATATTTTTTTCTGAGTGATTAGAAAGAGGGTTACTCTTATGGTATCCTGTCCTTGCAATCCCTTGCTTTTCTCTAGATATATATTTATAAACATCTAATTATATCTTTGTATATCTATACAGACCTATGCATGTATGTATATAGCATTGGCACATTTTTTTTTTTTTTTATTACTGCCTGAAAATATTTGTTTGCTCCCCATCCCTTGAAAATGTTTTAATTTGTAACACTTTGGACTTACTACATCCGTTTTTCTGGAAGTGTGAATTTACCTGTCACCTTTGAAATATGATAAAGCTATAGTCCAAATATTCTTCAGTTATTCTACTACAGAGATTGCTTTATTACAATGTAGGCAGTACAACCATCCTATTCACCTTATTTTCACAAGTTTTATAGTGCATTTGCTTTATAGCAAAACACAAAGTTTACAGGGATCAACCAAGATATTTTATTTAGGTTCATGCCATTAAATGATCTCTGTAGAAGCCATCACTTCTTACACATGATGTAAACATCAAAGTAACCTTATTTCTAAACCTGTTGTTTTATTGTCTAGCACAAAGAAAAGTGTGTTTTCCTACCTTTAACAACTTGACTTGTGGCTTACTAGAGTTAAGTTCTGTGGGGTTTTTTTGGTGTGCTGAAATTATAATTTTCTGTGTGTACAGATCAACATGCCAGCATTTATTTAATTTTAAAGACACTGAAACTTCTGACAAACATTTTCAACTGCATTAACCTGCACATAAGAAAGCAAATTTAGATAAATATTATTTCAGACAAATAAAAAAATAATAAGAAGAAACCTTAAAATTTGCTTATTTGAATTAATCACCTTGAAAATAAATCTGAAACAAATGTATAAATTTCAAGGAAGCATATCATCCTTCCAAGTACCATTTGAGTGAGCATACTGACAGTTTTTGCAATACTATGAAAAATGACTTCCACTACAAAATATAGGAAACATTTGCAGAATATAATTTTTAATTCATACTTAATAGAATGCATATACTCTACAACCCCATAAGCAGAGAACTCAGTGTGTTGTCAAGCTTCTTCCTTTTAAGGTTTCTTTCTGCAGTACGTTACAGACCTCTTATTTTAAGTCCATATTCCCAAGCAGGTCTTTTGCTGATGTCCTTTTAAAAAACCCACAACTCTCATTTCATGATATTACCTATAAAATGCTTTTCAGTCATTCAGAACTAACACCATAATGGTGATTTAGGTTCCAGCTGATCTAACATCTAATGATAAAAAAAAAAAAAATGCCAACTTTGTTTGTTTCTAGTTGAAGTCAATGGAAATAAAGATTACCAGTGACCTCACAACTCCTGGTCCCTAATCTCCAATTACCTTATTTTTGACAATAATGGATTTGTTGGATTGTTGACACAACCACATTGAATTCAGGACTATCCATTCCATTAATCACTGATGTGAAAGTAACTGAAACCCTTCAGTGGTAACTCCACTGCACTTCACTGAGGGACATCATTTTTTAAAATTTGAAATATTTATTTGATAAAAAAAAACCTCACAACTTTCATGCACTTAAAATGATCTCACAAGAGACCAACATACTTCATGCACCTAGTCAATTTATTTCATCTCAAGACCTAATTAATTCATTTTTGGCACAGTTTGTTCAAATGTAAAAATAGAAATCCTGATTTGTAAAACAAATTTGTAAAGCAAAGGCAGCAGTTACATATATCAACACATCAGGTGGTGGGATTAGTTTATTCCAAGGAGCAGTGTTCATGGACTATCACTGGATTTTCTTCTGTCTGCCAATAAAGACCAAATAACTCTTTGAAACAAAGTTACGCCAGTGATGGAGTAGAGATAAATCAGTATCAGTTGCAAAATAAGAGGCACTTTGATGAATCAAGAACTATCCAAAGTAAGACTGTTCAGCTGGTAAAGGTTTTTCAGATCTCACCTGCCTGAAAGGAGGACAGCAGAAGAAAGCCTGGCTTAAAATCGCAGGGTTTTAAAAATTTCTATGCAAATGATTCAACTGCTTTAGATAACTGAGACACAGTGGGGAAGAAGGAAAAAAAAAAAAGCTTATGTTATTAGGTGGTTGGTCAAAAGTTTCTGTCAAATGTTGTCAGGTTCTTGTGTCCCCAAGCTTCAAAAATGAAAGAACAATCTTCTGCCACTAAGTTGCCATTTTGATGATCCTCTGAAAATCTGCTAAATGCGGTCAGGTTACAAGAGTTGTTTGCATACCCAACAGTGTGAAGGGGAAAATCAAATTGTAGCTGTTCAGCATTGGTAATTTGTGATCAAGGAATGACCTGATGTGTAGGACAGGAAGGTCTAGCTACAGAAAGGGTTTAACTGGTTGGACATAGGAATGACAGGACAAAAGGACTCCCTATAGAGAGTGAAGTTTCCCTTGGGTGTGAGGCACATCACAGCGTTATCTTGTAGCAATCCATCAGACACTGACATGAATGCTCAGAGACCACTTCAGGAGGTGGAGCTGTGCTGGGGAGTGGATCCAAAGCAGGGCTGAGCGTCCCATGCTGACAATCACAGGATTGGTGCTGCTGCAAGTGTGCAAAAGGAATCGGCTTCTGCCTCACCTTTGCAGACTCCCTGTAGAATGGCTTACGGTCGTAAGACTGTTCAGTGCATCTTATATTAAATCTTTTATATTTAAGCACAAACCTGTGTTTAATTCAGCTCCAGGCATACAATTCCCCTTATAAGAGACTTGTGAGGTAGTGGTTAAAAACATTCAGATTCTGACTGCGCAATAGACCGGAAGATAAACATGACATTTCCACACACAGGATGGGTTTATCTCACCACAGTTATAATGTTAAATTAATTTTAATTTGACAATGAAGCTCTTGGCAGTTTCTGGCACACTGCAGATCTCTGCTGGGATGATTTGTGTATATTTATAAAACATTTTGGATTGAATTTTCTCGTATAAGAACAAAAGAGAATGTGTACTCAGGTATGCTCATTGTACGTATCCTATTGTATGTACCAGCAGGAAAATATGAATTTGTTTTAACGTTATCTATAGGCCCTCCTTTTATACACTGAAAACAATGGAGAATCACTCAGCCTGAAGGCGTAGGCTAAGTGATCTATAAAAATAAATTTCCTTAACTAAAACCAATTAGGAATGTAATACTGAAGTCACAGTTCTCACAATAACTAAGAGGTAATTACTAAGCTTGTTCTGTAGCTGATAAACAAAGACTTTGAAAGAAAATTTAATCACTGATTTCTTGTCCTAAATTTAGATGCCAAATGAGATCATATAATTACAGATGAATGAATTTTTATCTACATTTTATATAGAATCATGTCTAGCATTCTAATTGCAAAAGCAAGAAAAAACAGAATCTTGCATGTTTATTTCAAGGAATAACGGTGAGGATTCACTTTTAGCACACGAAGGCAGATACAGTCTTGCAGTTATAGGAAAATGAAAATTAATCAGCCCCAATGAACTCAGCCACATCCACAGAAAAATTTTGCATGAAATTAAGCATGAATACATTCCTGGCCGAATACATTCCTGGCAGAATGTGCTGTAGGAAGGTACATAACCAGCAGATCCTCATGGTAGTCCCATTGCATCCCTTTTCATACTGTCCTGTCTTATGTAGTGTAAGTTCTTTATTTTTCTCTACTCATACAATAATCTTCATCACTTCTTCATTCTTAGTGGTGTAGTCACATTCTTTACTAATAGCTGCTTCTCATATTTTAAAAGATCTCTGAAGTGATATTTTGGTTGTTATTTGAACATCTATGTTTTGTGACATGAGGTTGAGAAAATGTCACTGACATGTAACTACTAGATTGAACAAAAAAATTGTATGTTCATCTATCTTCACTACACCTGAAAAATTCCATCTTTTACCAAGAAAACTGCATCTGCTTAGTCTGTGGTATGCTACAGATGGATTTGCACTTAGTTAGTTATAGCATTAATACTGAAAAGCCAAGACTTACCTTCGTGCAGGTAACTTTGTGTTTAAGCCAAGGTTACGGAAAATGATAGCAGTGAACTTTATGGGACACTGAAAAAGCATCAATAATAGTAGCAGAAAATGAAGAAAAGTAGAGTCCATGAGAACAACAGTAAGCATTTCAAAATTCATGCCTTTATCAGAGTGTGGTATGCAACTGCGAACAATTATGTTTCTATGGAATTTTTTGAGAGGAAAGAGACCTTGTCTGTCTGTCTGTCTCAGACAAATTTTGTCTGAGTCACAGCCACGAAAGAATACCTGAATACCAAAAGAGGAGCAGACAACTTTCACTTCTGCTACCTGTGTTCTGCCTAAGAAGATTAGGTACCTCCCCTGCTCGCCAGTGCCTGCACAGCAGTGCTTTTCAGCAGCTAGATAGAAATGCACTCAGAGAGGATAAAGACCTTTTGTGCATACAGGTTTCCCTTACAGACTACAAGCTTTAGCTCTTCATAAAATGACCCCAGGATCTTGCAGCAAAGTATGAGAGGCTCACAGTGTCACAGCCAAGATCTCATCGTTAGAATCAGGTTTACATAATGTTCTGCAGTGGAAACTGTTTCTTATGGCATCTGGGTTTTTTTCTTATATTTTGGATTTTCAATAAAAGAAAGTCCAAACAAATTTCTAGAACCTTTTCCTCATGCGGTATTGCAGACAACCCAAGAGGATGATAAATGAAAACTGTTATAAAGCTTTTTCACATTATTCTTCAGCTAACCTATTTTTGAGAACATTTTTATCAGAGCAGTTTAACTGCAACTGAAAACGTGTAACTGAGTCAGAAATTTGGAGGAAGGTAACAAATAAATTTCCATAAGTTCTAGCATCCTACACATCCTAAACTGTAGTAAGCAAAGATGAGGAACCAGAAACATAAGTGTGTGGCCAAAAATGCAGTTAACAAAAGGTTATTTGAGTTGGCAAGTTGTAACGATTCCCTACTAACCTTTAATTTACACATTTGGCTAACACCTCATACTAGGCCAGTTCAAACTATTTAAAAAGAATCCACTGCACCTTTCTTGCCTCCTTTATTAGCATTGCAGAATTCAAGTAATCCATTTGGATTACCTGCTGGCCACTGTGACTGGGAGAAGTATAATCTGCTATTTATGGTGAAAATCAAAAGACTGCCATAGCCATCCCAACGTTTTCAAATGTAGATCTTCCTGTTACTTTCCGGTGTACTTTAAGAAATCAGTAAAGCTTCCAAGAGCAGTTGTTTCTAGGATACCTTCATAATTCTGCCTCTACAAGTGCTGTCAGAAACACATCGTGCGCAGTTACACCAGAGTTTGACAGACACTAACACATATTTTGAGGCTGTAAGAAACTGCTAAAACTTAAAGCTACTCAATACTTTCTTTGTTGTCAGTATGAATCTTCTCATGCTGTGTTGAAAACCACAACAAAGAACTTGATGGAATGAGGTGTGCTTGGCTTGAGAGTTATTAAAGCAGACTAAAGACAATGCCCTCCAGTAGCTGGTTATGAGAACAACTGTTTTAGCAGTGTGTGTCAGCAGGACTAATATTGCAATTGTCCCTCCCAAACTATACATGCAGTAATTATGCTAACAATAACTCTGCCTTTCATAGGTTTTCTGGTAAACTTGGTCTCTAAAGACAGTTTAGAAAGAGCTAAGCTTCAAATTCTTTTCACAGTAGAGTTCAACTAATGGATGGAAGGATTATCAGTATCCTACCTGTGTTCCTTTAGACCGGTTTCAAGAAGGTATAATTAGTAATGTCATTAGCAAAGACTACCAGGGAACAATGATCCCATTCAACAATCACTTTTGAGGTTCCACAGTTTGCTTTTAATTCTGCTTTAGAATGAAAACTAAAGCTGTCTGAATGTTATTTTTTTCAAAACAGAGATGAAGCCTGTATTAAGTGAAGCTAAAATTTTGCTTAGCTGTAATTGCTTCCATGTGTCAATCAACAGACTGATGGCTAGCCAACAGCTTCAGTATAAGTAGTTTAAAGCAATCTGACTATAAATAGTTTTGCTGACTCATTTAGATCAGTCTCTCCACCTCTTATCTCTTCAAATCAACAGAAGAGGAATATGAACAAGGGTTACACACACCTCAGCAATTTTAATACCAGCTCAGTACAGTTGTATTCATCCTAATTTAGTCGATGAAGGAGCAGGAATAACAGTCCTAATAGCACTGCGCTTTGGAAGATATAAATAAGAATAACCCTACTAAAGGCATTTCAGCTTAGCTGAAAATGCAGCCAAGGTTTTTAATGTGATCTATACTGAGAGTGCAGAACAAGGAATAAATATTTCCTCACCTGAAATCTTGTCAGTTTAAACAAAATTATAAATACATATCTATTCTCTGGTTTGATTTTTTTTTTAATTTTATTTTTTCCTTGTATCTGCAAATGTTCCATTAATTTATGAGAAACAAACCCGTAAGATTTTTTCCTGGAAGGAGAATGATATGAAATTATATGATGATAGGAAAGTCTGAAACAGGCAAATTGAGCTGAAATCAGGCACCAAATTAGGAAGTAGCGTATTTTTACTTACTGTCCTTATTTGATGCTTAATGTTACAGTATTCTTTCAGGAAAAAAACTATTTCATAGTCAAAGTGTTTTATTAAGCACAAAATGGAGAACTGAGAATTGCTGAATCTCAACTCTGTTTCTTTTCACATAACTTCAAACAAAAGACATTTTTTTCTCCTGTAATATTATATTAACAACACAAGTTGCTTTACCAAGCTCCTGAGAGCCTCCTCTGTGATAGAGAATTAGGTGCTAGTGCCCATGGGGAGAAGAAATCCCATTTAATTCTCAGATATTCTCCTATTGAGGACAACTTGAGGAAGGGCATTGAAAAATGAATAAGGTAGGTAGAGAAGAGGTCTTGTAATGTAATATAATAATTGTAATAATGTAAATAACATTAGTTAGCTTAGAAAAAGGTCTGGTCTGAAATTCCACTTACTCTTTGCTTCTTAGAGTATATGAGGCTCTTAAGAGGCAGTCATGACATTAACTTGAGTCCTCAGAAATTTTAATCTAGATATATGTACCCTCCCTACCCAGCTCTTAACCAAGTAAAATATGTGCGGATCTCAGAATCGGAAACATAATGCTTCAAATTTATATGATGTTATCCAAGTGAAAAGTGCTATTTGAATGAAATTTGCCCATTTTGAACAATAAATCATCCCTACTTTCAGAAGAAATTACAGAACTAAAGAGTCTTTCATCCCTGTATTTCTAAAAGTAACCCCTGGAATACAAAAATAATAATAATTAAAAAAACCAAAAAAACCCCACAAACAAACAAAAAGAAACCAAATATAATCCAACCAAACAAAAAAACTCAAGCTGAATGAAGTTGTCTGGTTTCTGACAGTTCACCATATAGGACAGCTAGAAAACACGGAATGCCATGTTCAAACTTGCCCACACAGATACATATTGAATTTAAAAGATTTGAAATGAAAAGCTGAACATGGAAAAACATTCAATCTTCCTGAATACACTTTTATTTGGACCTGTGAAATGAATTGTTTGCTTATTAGAAATGAATTCTCAACACAAATCAACACACGGGTGAGACTGACTGGAAACGGTATTAAAACTAAAGCTATATCTGGAAGCAGCCCAGCTAAATATATTTTGTTTTAATGAAGAGAGGAAATAGTGGACAAAAATATGAACATAAAAAAGAAAGACAAAAAAATGTTGAATAAAAGAAAATCATTCTCAAAACAGAAACAACCACATTGCAAACAACTCAAGATTTCAGTTTTAAGCAAATGAGCTATCAGAGAACAATGGGGAAGGTAACATGTTAGAAGCAATAATTAATCAAAGTTCATTGCTATCCATACCTGAAAAACCACTGTGAATAGCTTCTAAACATTAACAAGAGGAACTGAGGAAGACCATATCAGTGAATGAGAGTTTCTATTTTTAACAGGCTTTATTAGAAAACAATAATAACTAATTAAAAGATAGCCTTCTAATTAAAATTGCTGAACAGAATTACACTTGCTATTGTTGATCATTGTCTCCCTGGAATGCTCAATATCCTTTCAAAGGGTGATATTTCTGTATAAATAATTATGTTATTTAGAAAGTAATTGCATGTATCAGGGTTTCAAGGGAAGGCATATATATTTTTTTGGTAGACAAAGATCAATGTATAACAGTACAATTAAATTTCATTGCCTTTTTAGAGGAAGATATACATATTCTCCCACCACATAACATTGCATCCATCTAACATGTGATATCTCTTGCACTATAAAGACAAAGAAAGGAATGTTACTAAATCCATATCTATGCCCCAAACCCAAGATCACATGGGTGCCCAAATACTGGTATTGTGTAAGATAATCTCTTACTGTTTTATATATGTTGATTTTTAGCATACCAAACTAAAAACCTTTCAGAATGCTTTGAAAAAAGAAAGTCAGACACATTCCTGTTGCACATTTTATTTTGTGCAGCCATTATTGCTCCAAACTGATCTAAAAAATATTTGAATATTTGAGACAAATGACTTTATGGTTTTGTTTGTTTGTTTGTTTGTTTGTTTTGTTTTGTGTGTGTGTTTTTTTTTTTTTTTGGTGGTTTTTTTTTTTTAATCTGGAAGGAAGTTATTCCTTTTTTTTGGTAATGTCTGTGATTACTGCAGGCCCCTCACAAAAGTAACATGGAAATGCTCTATGTAGAAGAACAACCCTGAGCGGGACAGTCTTGCTGCAGGGTACATGACCCCATTGTGGGCCATTTCAGTGGAGGACACAGAGGAATGACCACACCTCCAGGTGTGCCTGTGTGACCTGTGCAGAGGGATTCCCCACTGGTGTGTGGGTCTGTGGGCTGCAGGGCAGCACAGGGGCAGGTAAAGCCACAGTGCCTTCTCTGTAGCAGGAGGGGTAAGTGTGTGGTGGGGGCCCAGAGAGCCAGAAAAGAAGTTTGCAACACTCATAGCCTGTAAGGGGAGATGGTGTGGGTGCAGCTGTGTGTGCAAGCAGGTGGGAAATGTATTGTCTTGGGATTTGCTACAAAAGGTGCCCTGAAATTTGCAGGTGTTTACTAAGCTTTTGTAAGTGTTTAGTGTTGTGGGCTATATGTTTTTGTTGCTATTGGTTCCAACAGTATAATTCACTGACTACCACTTAACTCTCTGCTGTTAACAAGCAATTTTGATATTGATTTGATTTAAACCACTTCAGCAGAACAATTTTTTCTCTCAGATCCTCTAATGCCTTTCTTTTATCAGATCAGAATGACTCAACTTGAAACAAAAAGTCCACAGTACAAATACATACACTGCCTTAACACACCTTCAATATAAGAAATGTACATATAGTTTGCTCTGTAACCAGATACAACTGCTGTGTAATTTCAGAGGCAGCCACTTTATGCTTTGTGAAACCAAGTGTAATGATAATGTTCCACATGATTTAAGGTCAAGTATACATTCTATCAGTGACAGAATGGTATGCAACTGCTACACTGCTAAAAGCTTTTGAAAGAGTAATACAGCTAAATAGGCTTTCTATCATTCTTTTCAGATCCTGCATACATTAATGTGTGGTGTCTGTCTATACATACTCACTAAAAGATAAACTTTCTCATTATAATACATAAAATAAAGACTGTAGATGAATAATTAAAATTGCTAATACAAAAATAATTCCTTCAATGCTTTTAAACAAAATAGTCTGTGTAGTTACAGAGAGAGGTTTTCCTTTCTTTTTTTTTTTTTTTTTTTTAATGGTACATGGCATACATAAATGACATCTCTTTCAAACCAACAGCTTAAACTAGCAATTCTGCTTAGCAAGAGAGAAATTTATAGTTGTTATATACCCTGTCTATGATGCTTTTATACTGTTTCTAATTTGTTTTTTAATGGATTGATTCTGACTACCATTTGCCTTTCTTATTACTATTTACTTGGAAGTACTAAGGTTGAAATAAGGAATGACTACAATCTACTAACCAGGAATGGAAAGAAAATTATCTGGGATTCCCATCTATTGGAAAAGACTACAGTAAGAAGGTGGCATCTGCAAAGGTGTAAGAAATTCAGTTACAAGTCAGTCATTTAAAGGAAGTACAGGAGAAGGGTTGATACATACAGCAGAAATCATTTCTCTGAAAAACAGATGAAGACAAGGGGATTTTATAAACTCATTTAAGTGGAAAACAGAAAAGAAAAAGACATGTTGGAGAATAATGTTAAGTAGAATAACAACATAAAAAAGAAAAAAAAGACAAGCACAAGATGTCCATTTCCATTGCTTGGAAGTTACCAAAGAGGTTACATTGCTAAATAAAGCAAAGAGGCTGTACTTGGAGGGCTTTTTTGGGGGGTGGTTAAATATAAAAAAAATTGGTTTATGTTGGAGATTAATATCTCAGAAAATTTTTTGGCGAAAAAACCATATGCTCTTCTTTATGAAGAGAAAATTATTCTTGTTTCTTAAAACCAAAAAAAGCTAATGAAATGGTCTTGTAGCAGGTAAAGGGGGAAATACAACTGAATTATTTTATTTCTTATTTACTCAAATGGATTAATTTTTATTTTAAGTGCGCATGCAAAGAAATATCACTCTGAAGTCTACAAACATTCAGAACCTACCTCCTTTGTTATACATATTGAATAGTCACTTATGGTTTGTCATATATTGTGATTACATAGGATTTCTCAACAGAGACATACTGCATTAAAAATCAAAACAAAGTTAAATCAATGCCATGTGTGGTACAGAAGGCTTATCTGATTTGGAATCAGTTTATTTTAACAGAATTAGCTCATATAAATTATAACAGCATAAGCACTACTGTAGACTAGTAAATAAGTCCACACCAGACTAGTAAATGAGTCTATACTAGGTGGTTCATGGTCTTAACAAGACTGATGTGCTCTCCAAGAGCTCTGAAGACACAGTTTATTATACAGGGAGCAAACTAAGTCATCATCATCATCATCATGGCTAGGCTTCGCGAATGAAGATTTGAGAAGGGTTCCACCCACGCTTGCTACAAGCGCACTGATGGCTAAAAAGGCCAATGCGAGATAGACAAGTCCGGTTGCAGAAGGCACAGCAGAAAGAGCAAACACAGGGAGCAAACTAAGTAATCATATTAAAAAATGACATTGGGTTTATTTGCCATCATAGATCATGCTGGAGAAAACTCAGTTAAGGTTATAGTAATTAATTCCTATTTAAAGGAAAAAAGAAATTCATAACAAAATGACATTATTTAATATTTACTTCAAATGTTCAACACAGAAACAACGCAGTGAAGTAACTTTACAGATCACCACTATTTTTTTGAGTAATAATTTATAAAACACATAAACAGAATTCAAAGTGATCATGTATCCTGATTTCTGTATAGTGGAATATCTTAGGGACAATAATTTTGAATGACTTAAGAAATGGAGGTCTACTAACAGCTACTCTTCTAAATGGCACTTATTACATCTGGATACTTGTATATGATTTCCATGGAAATTAAGAAAAAAATTTATAAATATTTATTAGAGAAAATAGAGTGGGAAGGAAAACAGAACTTGAATTTTTTCCTTTTTACCCTACTTAAACTAATTCCTCTGATAATCACTGTTCCTCTTTCATTCCTAGAGTCCTCAGCTTTTTCCTTCAACTGCAATTTTGCACCCTTATAACTCTTCTTTACATCACCATGCTTTTTTTAGAATTTGTGCAACTGACTTCTGTAAGCAAAGAATATTACATATTAATAAAGCTCCTAAGACACTAGGCAAGGACAGAATTATTTTTTAAATAAATTGCAATGGTTCAAAGAGAATATTTTCTTTCTCTTTAAACATTTTTTATTAATTCTCCTCTGCAACTTGCCACCAAATGCTATCTTTGAAACTCCTTGGCTGCATCTTCTCAAAGCTGAAGCCACTTAAACTGGATCTGGAAACACCAATAATCACAGAGGGTGAAACTGATGCACTGTAATCCTTTTCGTCAACTCATAAAGGAAGAGGACATCAACTGTCAGAACAAATGAAAGTCTTATTTTTGAACAAACAGTTAAGTACTTGCTTGGTTCCAATTGACTCTGGTGGCTATTACATATATTCATAAATTTCCTTAAGCAGGAGTGATTAATTGAACTGAAGCTCAGAAGAAGTACACTGCTTAGAAGTGTTGACACTGCTAATGAATGAAAAAGCAAGAAAAAAATTTGTTAGGTAAATTATGACAAACGGTTTATAGATCAACAAAGATGACAAACAAAACCAAACTTTTTTGAATCTCCAGTACATATTCCAGACACAATTATTTTCATTCTCCAAAATAATTAGGGAAGATTTTATGCTGCAGAAAAACTAATATGAATATTTCTTTATATTATATTTCTTTTGTAGGAAATATCAGCATATTTGACTTCCCAAGGGGAGTCCAGGCATGAAGAAGAAACATCTCTTATGTAGACTGAATTGTTAACAGAGTAATTTCTTCTCCAAGAAGGGGTAGGCAGATGACTTCCCCCGACATCCCCAAAGAGTAACAGATAAGCAGTAGTAGCTCATCTATATAGAAGTTATGAATTTAATAATGAACAACAAAGAATGTGGGAATATAACCTTCAGTTCCCATTCCAATATCAACCCTATTTGCAAACTTCTGGAGTTAAGTTAGTGTTTAATTTTGTCTCAGTTGAAATAGTACAAATAATAGCATGATGACTGCAGTAAGGAGGAGAAATATACTAAAGAAATATACTAAAAGACAGCTATCTAAGACAGGAAAACAATACAGAAATACTAGCTGGAAGAAACAAAAACAGCAAGGAGATACAATCTAGTGCAATCAAAAGAAAAAAAAAAAAGTCCAAGACGACCTAGTATCAGACTTCAAGGGCACTACCTAGGTAATTACCTTAATATTATCCTTTGCATCTACATATATTTCAAAAACTTGCTCTTGCCTGCCACTCTTACTCTACCATTCTTATTCACTATTTGTTCCAGAGGAACACAAAACCCAAGACAATATTGTGTCAAGCATGGGGAAACTAAACATTTGGAATGGACACAACAGATGACTGTGAAGGAAACAAGGAAAATGAAGTGAACAGCATTCAGCCTGTGGCAAGCAGCACAGTTGGGGAAAAAGTGCCAACCTGCAGTCTCTCCCTACAGCCTCATTTCACCCAATTTGTTTGTTCATGCAAGAACTATAAACTGTAAGGAAGAGATTATTTGCTACCAATATATTACTCTTATTCCAGAAGCACCACACTTGTGTTTCTTGAATAAATTAAAATCTTTTCCCACTCTCCAGGTAGAATAAAAATATTCAATACTATGCACTGGTTTAGTCAATTATTTTTTTCTTTTTTCCAGTGTGCTTCCATTCAAAATACAATAACTTTATTTTTCTCAAGGAAAAAAAAAAAAAAATCCTTGGCCTGACAGAATAACAGAAGGCCCACAGAAATTATGCAGATCAGCACAGAAAAAGAAACTGGTTATCTATTAGCATGTCACACACATGGCAATGAAGTAGTATTGGATTTAAAAAAATCTCTTATACAATTCTTTAAAAAGATGTAAAAGAAGGATCCAATAAATACTCAGATCCTGAATCCCTTCTTGGACTAGGTTGTTCACATTTGCTTTTGAAGTCCTATTAAACTGTAAAGCGATATGTATAGCTAAATGCAGGTTTTGAGAAGAACATCAAAACACCTCAGGTAAGTGCTTTCTGGTGGCTTAAAGTGCCACGAGGATTCAGTTGTGCATATTTTCTCATTTGTTTTAAATCCTCTAATAATATGGGAAAGCAGTCTACTATCCTTATTCTACAGATGAGAAGTTTTATTAACTTGGATTAAGGTTATGATATCTGTACACGGGGAATGGAGTGGTGATTGCAATAATAATTCTCAGTTGGATAGAAGTGTTGGATTATGGTTATAAATATGGGCTTTGATTCTATCTGCATAATAAAGTGCAAGGGAACCTACGGACTTCTGAACATTTGAAATGGTGAAAATTCCAAAAGGAAAGAAAAAATCATAAAAAGTCCTAGGTAGTGGCACTTACAAGCCAATGACATTTACACGCCAGTATGGCACATAGAAGCCTGTTTACATTAAACGATGTTTAAGGTTCATTCAAACCCAAGTCATTCTGTGACTCTACGTTACTATGATATCATCATTGGAGGAAGAGGCTGGCAGAAACTTGGCTTACAGAACTGTGTTGTGCCTTGTGATTAGCACAGTAAACAGAATTAATCAGTGCACTTCCTGTATCTCCCATCCTTCACAGCAGAGGATTTATGTTGCGATGCTCCCTGAAAGGAAATGTAACACTTTTTATTATATCTACCTGGTGATGAAGAAGGATCTTTGCCAACATTTTGACCTAACTGTGTGCCTTACATAAAAGGAAGGTAAGAAGTATCATGCCTGAGTCAGGTACTGTAATTCTTCTTGACAAGCTTTATGGCAGAAGACTATTTTCCAAACTACTTTCATAGTTGCATGAGGAATGTAGAAAGCAATCCCTGGAGAACTGACTTACAATATCATTGCAATTATGGGTGATACGCTTGTCTTCCTGCTCTGCATATCTGTGTTAACTGCCATCAGACCTGACTCTGGAGGGACAAGCTAGAGTAATCTTGCCAGTATTGCACACATGGATTATGGAATGTCAAGTATTTTAAGCTAATAGTTTTCAGTGATATAAAGGCATTGACTTATTGTAGTTCATGGAAAACAAGCTCTATTTCAATTAACATTAACACAGTTAATGCTTCACTGGAAGATTAAAAGAATTGACAACTATTCACTACAACTACATGAAAAACATGCAACAAAGTGTAAATTATTCTGAGACTCTCTTAATTTCATGGATTTTCAGCTCAAGAATAAAGGATATATTTCCTAGATCAATCAGTGTCCTAATTAAAGGTTTCTATAGCAATTTTTTGTTTTGTTTTTAAGATAATACCTTTTCCAAAATATAGGTGAATTGATAAACAAATATTTTGGTCACTTACCTACCACACGGTAGGTAAGGTAACTAAATCCAGATATTTCAGTCTAAAATATGATAAATGTTTTCTTGGGAAGAATTCTTTTTGAAGAATCATAGAATTGTTTGGGTTGACAGGGACTTTTGAAGATCATCTAGTTCAAGCCTCCCACCATGGGAAGGAACATCTTTCACTAGATCACGTTGCTCAGTGTCCCATCCAACGTGGCCTTGATGCTTGCAATGATGTGGCAGCCACAATGTCTGTGATAAAAAAAATCATCTTTATATCCCATCTAAATTTGCCCTCTTTCAGTTTAAAACCATTGCCCCTTGTTCGGTTACTAGTGGCTGTGGCAAAAAGTCTTTCTCAGGTTGGTTTTTTTTGGTGGGTTTTTTTTTGTTGTTGGTTGGTTGGTTGGTTGGTGGTTTTTTTATGTCTCCTTCATATATTTAAAAACCGTAATAAATTCTCTGTGAAGCCTTCTCTTTTCCAGACTGAATAAACTCAAACCTCTCAGACGTTCTTCATAGAAGAGGTGCTCTAGACCTCTGACCATTGTTGTACCCCTTCTCTGGATCCGCTCTTAACACGTCTATGTCTTTCTTGTGCTGGGGCCTCAGAACTGGATTCAGGTGGGGTCTCACCAAATCAGAGTAAAGGAGGAGAATCAGTTCCCTTCACCAGCTGGCCACACATCTTTTTGTGCAGCCCAGGATACAGTTGGCCTTCTGGGCTGTGAACCTATATTGCTGGCTCTGTAGCCTCAGGAGGGCCAACTATTTTCATTATGTCAATAAAACACTTAAAAAACTGGATTTTAGCACTTAGATTGTATCACTGGGACTCTTCAGCAGTAACTCATGTCAACAGTAAGTGGTATATGCCAGCTTCAGCTGCCTAAGGATATGGGAAAATATATAAATTTTTATTTATTTTCAAAGAATATTGTGAAGAAAAGAGTGATATATCACCAGTCAGAACCATGGGAAGACATTACTAAGCATGGGCTAATATCAGTGTGTAAGAAAAGGCTAAAACTATTTGCAGATTATCACAGAATCATAGAATTACTTGGGTTGGGAGGGACCTTAAAGATCATCTAGATTCAAACCCCTACTCTGGGCAGGGACACCTCCCTCAACCCCCTCTATCATCTAAAGAGATAAAGGGGGTCAGCAAAGCTATGAAGAAAGCTGCATGATGTGTCAATTTGTTTTACAGTAGGAAATTAGACATAGACAAACTTCTCCTCCACTACATAAAATGTTTTCTGATTAATAATTTTGTTTCATGGTTGCCCATGACTCAATTTCAAACTTTATTTTTTTAATGAAGTAGTAGTTAGAAATCTCATTCATCCTCAGATCAGAGACCAATTTAGTAAGATAAATAGAAATAGAGATAGCTGCCAATTGTACAGAAATTTTCTTCCAAAGAGTCAAACTTCCAAAACAAAGTAGGGAATTTTTAAACTGTTAATGAAAGAAAGACTATCAAATATTGAAATCATCATTAGTCAAAGTATTAAAGGATGAAATATTTAATTGGAACCAGTATCAAAGATCTGGATGCTTATCGTAAGTTTATTTATCCTTATCTAAATTTTCTGCATCTGCAAATTTCCTGAAATTTCAAGGGTTGAAACATCATAAGGCACGTTACAAGGAGGATGCATCTGTAGTCTCCTGAATGTGTCTTCAACACCAGTAATGAATTGCAGGAAAATGTGACCTTTATTGCATGCAGCAAGGTATATGCGATGTTGTCTATCTTATAAGACTGTAAGTTAAATTGATTTAAACTTGATTCAAAGAAATCAAAATACTCTGTTTAATCACATCAACACTTCTTTGTTTAAAATTTGTTTTCCTTATTTGTATTAAATTTTCAATGCTTTTCTTCCTGAAGGAAACATCCAATTTATGTTCAGGATAGATGCTTAAATACAAATTTAGGTATAAACATAAAATTCCCTCTGATAGAAATTTAAATAGAATACACTAAACATAAATAAAATTAGGATTTGGAGGACTATGATGATTTATTACTCATAAAAAAAACCCCAAATTAAGCCAAACTAAAAAAAAAACACAACAAACAAAACATCAAAGTTTTCAATCAAAGCCAATTCAAAATGCTATATGAAATATTTTATTCTATGCTACACACTATGGAAGAAAAGAAAAAATTCTTTCTTGAAGTAACTATAAAAAAAATATTTTCTAGAACAGGAAATTCAAAGGGGTCTCTAGACAGAACCAGAGAGGAAATAGTGGGTAACACTGTATATGTTACAAAAATGAACCTAAACCAGGAAATGCAAATAGGAAAAGATTTAACGTAAAAGGAATTAGTAATAAATTTTTCTCCAGAAGATATCAGTTTCCAATTGACATTACAGTGCTTCAACTATACTGATTTCCTTGAAGAGTCCTTTTTGGACATAAATCCCCTTCAAAACATTTTGAACAACTGTATGGTAATTCATATTTTCCTATTCAGTAGGTCTACAGAAAGGTTGTAGTATTTCTGCACATGAAATGTTGAAGACTTTTAAATTTCTTCAGAAGAGGTAAAGATGGAAGAATAGAAATCAAGTTTACAGCTTTCTGACAGACAGAGAGATCCTAGTGCTTTAGATGACTTTTCTTGACCTAATTCATCAGTCCTGTTCATCACCCTGATGAACGCTTAATCACAAGATGCATATTGATTTCCAAATGTAAACTTCCTCCGTGAACTTCCCAATGATCTGAGAAAGGCTTTTGCAGATCATTTTTTGATAGAAGTTGCATAACTAGAGATTCCATTATTTGCTCCAAGTTTTATAACAGCAAAGTCCCAAAGAAGGCTATCACAAAATTACAATTTAGACTAGCGAAACACAGTAGAAAATGTACCCCGTTTTTCACTGCATGTGGCTAGAGACTGAAGAACGACAGGAACATAAGTTTTGGAAAGAGGTACTTGAAGATGGTACTATTCAAACGATATGTAGCTACAGAGATTTCATTCCCCTTAACAAAATATGGCATTGAGTGAGGAAATCTATTATCAAGTTTTTTATTAAAGAGCATGCCAGGACTTGTAAATTGTACATACTAGTAACAAAGAATCTACAGAGCCTTGCAAATCAGGGTTAGCTGAAAATGATAAAAAGGAACTGGGTGATTACTAAGTGAATAATGATCAAGGTCCAATGAAATTACAGTGCCATTTATAACTTTTAGTTAGGCATTTAGTCACTTGCAGAACTTGGGAAAATATATTGATTCTGCAATAGATTAGGGAATTACTGATAACATTAGCAGGATCCACATAAACTCTAACAGTCCAAACACTCTCTAAAATTCTTATCAGCAAAAGTCCTTCTCTCTAAATCCACTCAGAACACCGAATCTACTAGACAATTTGACTCACAGTAGGATGTTTTACACTTGGAATCAGAACAGCTCGTGAGAATTCAGAAACAATCTCAGCAAAAGAACACTGCTAGGATACACTTTTCCAAGCATGCTTGATTTAAAGTCATCTTGTGTGGCCCAGAATCCTGTCTGGTGTAGATCATCATTAATCCATTTAATTTATAGTTACTTAACCTTGAAATGTACTGGAACTGCAATTATTTACAGTTAAAGTTGTGGAGCTCTTGCTGACTACCCTTTAAAACTGAAATCAAACCTCCAGACAGTGATAATGATATGTTGCAGGAACTTAGAATCAATTCTTAAATAGTGAATGGTGCACAGAAAGATGGTGATTTTCTATTAAAAAAGAGTTTTATAGAGGCCTAGGAAAAGTTGAGCACATTAAAAAAAACCAGTGAAAGGAACCATCTTAGCTATATCCTCCAGGACAACTAATTAGCCATGAAAGAAATAGAGTCAGAAAAAGTGACTGCAGAAAGCAAAGCATAGTCCCTGCTGTCAGTCAATCACATAAGGCACAAGGTAGCAGTTTGTCACAAAGTACTGTGAATAAACAGGAATAGATATTAGGAAGAAGAGACATATCAGTACAAGAGAAACACACACATGAATTGAAGAAATCAGGTAGAAAAGATGATGGATAGGCAATGTCTTTGGAGAAAAGGGCATCAAGAAAGGCTAATGTGTGAAAGATACAAACATCTGGGCACTTGTGACGGATTAGGTTAGAAGGAACCCTGAGAACAGAAAAACATAACAAATGGGAGTAGAAAAAAATTAAAGAATGAGCATCTTGAGTATTATTTTCTTCCTTAGAAAGTGAAAAGCAATTGCAGAAGCTAATGGAAAGTTTATAACCTGCTAACATCTAACACACTAATTTTTTTTCCACGGCCAACTGTGATTGTGCCAACCAGAAGATGAATAGGGTCATAATTAGGAAGGTTGAAGCATGGGTAATTTGTCTTAAGATACACCCTGCAGAGTGAGACAAGCAGAGTTAGAGAAGTATTTAAATCTGCACAATGACTTGAGATAATTGTCTAGCTAGCAACATAGACCATACAAGGACAGGAAAGCAGGTACTACATAGCAGGCTGTGAACCCTCTCCAAAACATGACAATAAGACAAATATTAGCCCACAAAGCCTACAACATTTTCTGCTAAAATAGATTCAGTCCATCACCAAACTACTATTGTTCTGAAAATTGAAAGAAACCAAAACAGTGGTATACATCACCTTAGTGGGCTTTGTAACCTCTGAAGAAAATTTATAGTGTATTACTTTCTCAAACTATATTAAAATAAGTACCAATAAACCACAAGGAAGGTCTGAAAAATAACAGCATCACGTACCTGCTTCAAACAGTAGAAATAGATTAAATAAAGGGGAGAATTTTATCCATATATATCAGTATCTTAGAGTGTGAGTAGATAATCTGTTACCAAGCAAAACCTGCATACAACTGTCTTGAGGCTTCTGTCCCTGCCATTACCTTCACATCTTATAATGCCATGAGTACAAAAATAAATATTGACTTTGCCTGTACCATTTCTGTTCTGTGGTTTCATGCCTTTTTTTTTTTTTCTGGAAGATTTCACAAAATGCTTGTAACGGAAACAAAAAAATTCTACATTTTCTCTAAAAAAATGATTTAAAATATCGTGTTATAAGTTAATTTTTAATTTTTAAAAGTCCATGTGGCATAATATATCTCAAATATGTAAATAGCAATATAATTTATTATAGGGAGTTTTTCTACTACACTCAAAATTCAATGTTCAAAATGTAAGTCTTATTTCCTAATTAATACTTTGTTGCTAGACAGATTTAATTCTGAATAAACATATATTACTAAATAACAAAAGAATAGATTTGTCACCATGTGATTTAGTTTTAACCATTTTCAGTTTTTCATTTTCATGTCTTTTTAAGTAAATACTACACTTTGGAGCTACTCAAATTATTTATAACAACTAACTCCACAGCAAACGTCATAGCAAGACAATCAGTGACTTGAAATAATCAGAATAATCATTAATTTATGATCCTTTCGTGCAGGGATTTCCAAGGATTTTTCGTTTTACTATTTTCATGATCTGATATCCAGTCTCTGAACTTCTATTACTCTTTTCACTGAATTTGCTGCCTGCACTTTTAAAAATTATTCCCAAGAGTAGTGTTTGCTCAAGAAATGAAAATTGACAGGAGACCTTTATTTTTGCAATTGATATGAGTTTTAGATTAACTATTTACATTCATCTAGTTGGACGTCATTATCTAGTTGAGTTTTCACTAGACAGGAAAACTGTCTCCTCTGGTCTGTCATTTCAAATATATTTTTATTCTGAAAGATCTGTATCAGTGGATAGAAGTAGAACATCCATTACACTTTACCTCCATCTACTTTCTTTGAATTATGAATTTCAGATATCAGCTCTATCTCTTCAGCACTGAAATGAGCCTGTACATAACACAATAGTTTATCCCTGGCCACTCACCCTTGGTGTGTACTGTTACTCTCATCCACGTATTCTTCAGACTTTGTAGTTTTGGATGTGACTGGCCACTGTGTGATTCTCAGACCACATTCACTATTGACTGACTTTACATCTTTATGTGGACGTAATGTTCCTTCTGTAGATTTATTAAAAGCTAAATTTCCTAGGATTTTTTTCTGTAGTGGAAGGGAATAAAGTGATATCATACCCTTTACAAGGAGAGGTCTATTTTCAGCAGATGAAATACCAACTTTACACAGCCAGGTGGACTCAAGATTCTAGTCTACCTGCAGAAACACTTCTAGTCCCAGAAGAACCTGTTTGCTTAAGTTGCATATATTCAATCTGTTTCAGCAGTGGGTATATATTTGAAAGCAAACTTGGTTAGAAGGTAAATAAAAATTGCACTGGAAAGTCATTTTTATTTCAAGTCTTTTATATCAAAGTCTACTTTAGTTTGCCAGATGTGCACAAAAGTGTGGCGTCTAGGTGTCAATAACACACTGCAGATAGTGGTCCTCAAGGTCCTCAAGGGCAAAGTATGCAGCTGACCATAATATTAACACTTTTTTACCAAGGTTGTAATCATGATGATCAGTAGAGTAATATAAATTCATTTTTCTAGTGGAAAGCCTCATTATCATAGTGTTTACCTTACTGCTGAGTAGATTCTCTCATAAAATTATGGAGCCATATTTGAATCAAATTCATCCCAGCAATAATTCAAGCTGACAAGCTATATATTACAACTGACAAGAAAGAATTTATCATATGATATTCTGTATATATCATATTATTAAAATGTGATGGCATCCTATCTTTTCTGATCTTTAAAGAAATAAGAAAATGTTTAATAAAATCAATACGACTATAACAGTTGACAGAAAAGTAGTACAGTTTCTCAGTAATGCAGGAGATACAGTCCTGCATCATACAGGACTGAGCCATTCAGATCAGTGTGTATGAGAAAGGAAGAAAGAAAGAAAGGAAAGAAAGAAAGAAAAGAAAGGAAAGGAAAGGAAAGGAAAGGAAAGGAAAGGAAAGGAAAGGAAAGGAAAGGAAAGGAAAGGAAAGGAAAGGAAAGGAAAGGAAAGGAAAGGAAAGGAAAGGAAAGGAAAGGAAAGGAAAGGAAAGGAAAG
>NW_020955275.1:627367-629081 GCF_003031625.1 Empidonax traillii
AAAAGGAAAGGAAAGGAAAGGAAAGGAAAGGAAAGGAAAGGAAAGGAAAGGAAAGGAAAGGAAGAAAGAAAATCTCATCCCAAAATTTGCAGATGACCGAAACAGTCCTCAAGGGAGTTTTCCTTCTGTTATTGCACTGCTCATGTAATGTCCCTACTGTAAAAAGAACTTGCTGAGTATACAGTTAGTACTGCAACATGTTGAATTTGATAATTAGTTTGTTCCCAGTGTGCTGCATCCTCAGTGCATTTCTAATATTGTTCTTGTATTTTCCTTCTAGAGTTTTTAATAAAGTGCATTCCACTATCCCTCTGCACTATGGTCCCTTTTAAACTATACTGGAACATCTATTGGTCCAAAGACATTCATAAGATTGCTAATTGTAAAACACAGATGGATATGTAGCCTTTGGTCATGTCTAATAATAAAGAAAAAAAAGTAGTCTAAGGTTTTAAAAATTGCAAAGAAACTTCAGCAATGTTTATCATTTATACTAATTCCACTACATACACAGGACAATACTGAAAACTGTTCCAATAGAAAAAACTAGTGGAAGAATTTTTAAAACAATATTATAAAACCAGAGTTGCAGTCTATGCTTTATCATACATAACCATTCCAATTTGGCACTGGTATATTCACTGAAAATGTATACATATATTTGACCATTAGCATGTACACTTTGTAAATATCAGTTAGATAACACCATTGAAGTTTATGTGGTGTGGCATTCATCTTCACTGACTGCACCCAGTACTTGCTGTGGAACACTTTCAATGTAGTTTGTTCCTGGAAGCCATGCATCAAAATGACAGACTTGATCCTACATTAATGAAACTTTCTCATTCTGCTAAAACAAAGCTGGTAAGGGAAAACCCCAAACATTTATAAATTCAGTGTGACTACTCAACCGCTTTCTTGCAGTAAAAAGCAATTAAAATAATAAAACCAAACAAATAAACAAACAAACAAACCCCATGGAGTTTCTACTATTTTTTGAAAAAAATACAAAAAAATTCATCACTAAAAGGCGCAGCTTAAATAATAGGTATATAGTTATCATCTTATGGTTTTTTATAAATGATATGAATGCATAAGGGCAAATCATTAGAAGCCATAACTGTTCATAAAACAAGCAAAATGACAACAAACTCTTTTATATTGGTAAATCAGAATTCACACACTATAAGGTCATGCCCTTACTGTGCTATTCCAGTGTAATTTTTAGAGTTATCTATAAGAGACATACACTAGACTTCATTATAATTCATCTACTAAGTTTTAGAGATGGATGGACCTTTTGAGTTGTAATAAATACAAGTTGTAATTCATGTCAAATAAGTGAATATAACCCAGGAAGGAAGAAAAAATAAGCAAACTGTGAAGCTTAATTACACCTCCACAAAGAAATAAAGCAGACTCCTTGTAAGGCCATCAAGATCAAAGGCTACAAATCTTCTCTGCTTTCCTAAAATGAATTATATGATCTTTTAGGCGTCCTGTAGTCTAAGAATGTATGAATTATAGGAGAGCTATCACTGTTGTAGAGATAACCAATTAGTCTAAACTGTGACAATAAACATATGGTGAATACCTAGATTAGTTATAAATGTATATGGATGTGATAGAATTAATATGTATGTTCAGAAATAAAACTCAGACTTGCACCCTGTATCAGATGTGGCAGATTTAGGAAGATTTCCTGTCTGTACAC
>NW_020955275.1:633359-674166 GCF_003031625.1 Empidonax traillii
AAAAAAAACAACCAGAAAGCAAAACAGCAAAGAAACACCACAGCCATCAGCTAGAACTTCTTTGGGTAGAAGCACTGTGTTTCATCGACTTTAATGCCTCTTTGTTACAGATCAAAGTTTCTACCACTTCACAAGCTTTGGTGGTATTCCTAAGCACTCACTTCTAAGCATAGTTTAGAGAATAAACAATGCTTTCACTAAGTATTAAAATTGTGATGTGTAGAACTCAGACTAAATTATATATTTTAAATTACAGGGTTTACAGTTTATAAATTCTCACTATTTTGTAAATGCATGATTTCCCATATCTAAGAAATGATTTTAAAAGACTTCACAGAAGAGCATACCCAAATACAACATTTTCAGAAATCACTCATACACAAAATTAAGTATCTTCATTCTTCAAATGAAGATGACACTACAAAGTAATATAAAGGAAAAGGAAATTATTTATAAAAATTAAACTACAAGTTCAGACAAGGGAAACAAGTTTAATAAAAGGAAATGAAAAGTTTTGCACCTAGGGAGAAATAACCCCATACACCAGTATAGAAGGGGTCCAGCTGGGCAAGCTGATCACGAGCCACATTTGCAACAGAGACATGAAGAAGATACACGGATTGTAACAGGAAGAGGCTTGCCAGCATGTTGAGAGAGGCGATTCTTCCTCCCTGCTAAACCCTGAATCCAGCTCTGGGCATTCCAGTGGAAAAAAAAAAAAATGGATTTACTGGAGTGAATTCATCAGAAGCCCACAAAGAGGATAAAAGTGCTGGAGCATCTCTCATATAAGAAGAGACTGAGACCTGCAATTATTCATCCTGTAGAAGAGAAGGATGAGGGGCGTCTTCTCTGATTATGAACACCTGATGAGAGGGACTGAAAAAGAAACAAGATTCCCATGGTGGTGTGCACTGATGGGACAACAGGTGATAAGTGCAAATTAAAACACGTGAGGTTTCACCTCTGAACAAAAAAAAAATTTTTCTACTGTGAGGGTACTTGAACACAGGAACCAATTTCCCAGAGAAGTTGTGGTGTCTCCAGTTCTGGAGATATGCAAAACTTGACAGAACACACTACTGAGCAACTTGCTCCAGCTGACTGATTTGAGCAGAGGGATCAGATAATGTCAAGAGGTGCCACCACATTCAGTACTTCTGTGATTTTGTGAAAGCATGCTCTTACACCTTTGTAGGATATGTCAATCGGGTAGGTAATATTATTTTTATTCCATTATTTTTTTGAAGGCGATGTTAACACATCTAGAGACATGAAGCATAAAATTTATCTCTACTAATAAGTTCTAAACTCCATCATGAATTTTATTTGGAAAAAAAAATTGGCAATAATTTTCCTTTTTAGCCACAGACTATAATTTCCTTCTGCAGGATCTGCAAATTATTTTTTTGTTGCATTGTGGAAACACTGATGTATCACAAATGTGTTCATCTAGGCAAGGCTATCTTCTTCAAACACAAAAATGCCATAGAGAAAAGAAATGAAAAATATTTAATTAGATCATTTCACAGCATGGAGAAACATTACTGAGTAGTTTTCTACCTCACTTTATGATTAAAATGACAAAAACATATATTATCCTTGGTATACCCACACTCTACTATCTATATCACAAAAGCGCTTTAGAAGTTTGTTGGTTTGACATACATAGAAAGTCAGCATAATACTGCCTTGAAAATGAAATAGACATGCCTATATTTTTCAATTAGCTACTTCTGAATTTTATGTCTGTGGCTGTAGTACAGCTGAAAGATCAAAGCTAAGAACTTTACCACTACATCAATTTTTTAAAATAGTTGGAAATGTGGATGCATCTCTTCATCGGTTAAAGTCATTTGATCTGCATTACTTATAGAAAAATGCATTTCATATGTTTTAACAGTGAATTAGATTCTGGACCAAACCTCAAGTCTGGCAATTTTTTAAATTCTGGTAGCTTAAAGACACCTTGAAAAACTATGTTACACATTTCTATTCTCTTCAATCAATAAAAGAACTCAGTGTTTGTTATCGGAATGTAACAAATAATATTTATACACTGTGTGTCAGAAAGAGTGCAAAATTGAAGAATTTTCACTGGATTGCTTTTCTGTTGGAGTATTCTGCATAGCTAGAATGTAGTTCAGTGTTATTTATGGTCAAGAAATTTGTGTCTTCATTTTTCAGAGCATAATGTGACATGAGATTGAAAAGGTGATATATAGAATTAAAGAGTTATGGAAAAGCCTAAGGTATCATTTAGGAACCTAAATGTGACTGATTACATAAGAATACTTCATTATCATTACTTTGTAGTTACATACCTCTTGTTATATCAGCCCTAACTATCAGTATACTATCAGTATATGGGAACACTATATATGCATTTTCAATACTGGCACAGAAGCAGAGTCCAACTTCCAAGACAGTTTATCAACCTCAGTTTTCTTGTTTCAGAGTGAGCTAAAGAGAATCCAGGATAAAGAGACTTATGTACATCTGCTCACAGAGCCTGCATATCTAGAGGCTGCATTGGAAGAAGGACATGCCATGACTCTTATGTCGGTAAAAATGATACACACAAAATTTGACATTTCAAATATTATCATGACTCATTCTTTCCCCCTCTTTGTCTTACTTTGAAATGATAAAACATTGGTAAGCATCAAAATTGAGTCTCTTTTTATGTTGCAATTTGCAACAGGCTATAAAATTCAGTGTACAGAGAGGAGAACAGTGTGTCATAACTACAAATTTATCAAATATTGCAGAAATACATCAAATTTAAAATATGTCTTTCCAGGTTATACCTGGGGGGCAAACAAGAATACATGGAAATAATAGCTACTAGTAATTACAAAGTTGAAGACATAAATAACATCTATTGGTCTCTGATGCATAAAAGTGCTCATATTTGTTTAAATGTAAACCTGCAATCAAGCCTGCAGATGTTAATGGGAACATTTGCATGCATAAAGCTAATCTGCTGTTAAATTAGCTACTTGAGTCAGCATTTAGTGCTAAAATACCACTGGGATTCTCAGCCTAAAAAAATTACAAGGCTTATCTCATATATTCAGAATAAATCATGTACGCTTTTTTCAAGTAGTTTTCTCAGAAAGTGATCAGAAATACTCCTGGATTAAGTATTTACTGGTAAGTATAGTAACTGACACTTAAAAAAACATCAGTATTCAAGGTGACTGAAAGATGTCAAGGCAGATGGTGTGTGGAGAAACATCTGTTTTCCGAGCATTTATCAGCATCTTGGAATATTCTGCCTACTCCACACCTGCAAGAAAACCTGCATAATCAGTGTATTATAATCCATCTGCAGAACATACCATGTATGCTCTGCAAGGAATACAGAAATTTCTTTGGACAGTGATAACATCACACAAAATTTGTTTTCTTCTGTCATTTAGACAAAGGACATAAAGAAAGCAGCACCCCTTAAAACACCAAAACAGTTTGTACTGGCTTCTGTGAGCTCTCTTCGTGGATTCAAGCTGGCTTTATTGTTTTCAGTCCTCAACCTGCTTGAAAGATGAAGTTATCAACACAGAATGTTGCAGCAGAAAATTGTTTGGAACCATGTATTCTACCAAATTTATGTGTAGGTGACAATTGAATAGTGAATATTAAAAAGTCAAACCACTGAATTTAGGGGGGAAATTAGGAAAAAATCTTGGCCATCTGCACACATAATTTTAAATTTCACAGAATCTCAGAATATGCTGAGTTGGAAGGGACCCATCAGGATCGTCGAGTCTGGCTCCTGGCCTTTAACAGGACCATGTCCACAAGTCACACCATGTGCCTCAGAGTATAATCCAAATGCTTCTTGAACTGTCAGGCTTGGTGCTGTGACCACTTCCCTGGGGAGCCTTGTTCCAGTGCCCAACCACCTTCTGGGAGAAGGACATCTTTCTAATATCTAACCAAAACCTCCCCTGACACAACTTCAGGCCATTCCTTTGGGTTCTGTCACTGGTCACCACAGAGAAGAGATCAGTGCCTGCCCCTCCTCTTCCCCTTACGAGGAAGTTGTAACTGCAATGAGATCTCCCCTCAGTCTCCTCTTCTCCAGCTGAACAGACCAAGTGTCCTCACATGGCTTCCCCTCAGGGTCCTTCACCATTTTCACTGCCCTCCTTTGGACACCTTCTAGTAGTTTAATGTCTTTTTTATATTGTGGTGTCCCAAACTGCACACAATATTTAAAGTGAGGCTACCTCAGTGCAGAGCAGGCTGAGACAATCCCCTCCCTTGACCGACTGGGGATCCTTTGCCTGATGCCCCCCAGGACAGGGTTGGCCCTTCTGGCTGCCAGGGCTGTGTTGACTCATGTTCAACTTGTCATCAACCAGGACCCCCAGGTCCCTTTCCTGGCACTGCTTTCCAGCACCTCATTCCCAAGTCTGTAGAAATATCCAGGGTTGTCCCATTCCAAGTGCAGAATCCGGCACTTTCCTTTGTTGAACTTCTTATGGTTGGTGATTGCCTGGTCCTCCAAGTAATTTACAAAGATGTTGAAGAGCACAGGTATGTAGTGGGTTGACCTTGGCCAGATACCAGATATCCACTAAGGTCGCTCTATCACCCTCCCTCTGCAAACGGACAGAGGAGAGAGAGGGGGGAAAAAAAAACAGCTAAGTATTCATGAGTAGAGATAAGAGCTGGGGGAGGTCACTTGCTGATTACCTTCATGGGCAAAACAGATTCAGAGTGGGGATAGTACTTAAATTTATTACTAACAGGATAAAAGCCAAAGAGTGAGAAATAAAACAGTCTTAAAAACACTTCCCCACTCTCGCCTCCTTCCTTCCATGTTCTCCTTCCTCCCCACCAAGCAGTGCAGGGGGACGGGGAATGGGGATTATGGTCAGTTGTTGTTTCTGCCACTGCTCAGAGAGAGGAGTCCTTCCCCTGGTCCTGTGGGGTCCGTCCCACAGGAGACAGTCCTTGATGGAGCTCTCCAGTGTGAGTCCATCCCTCAGGCAACAGTTTTTCCCAGACTGCTGTCCTGTGGGTCACTCCTCCATGGGGTGCAGTCCTTCACCAATGAGCTGTACCGATGTGGGTCTCCCACAGGGGCCACAAGTCCTACCCAGGAAAAACCTGCTCCAGCTTGGGCTTCCCTCTCCATGGGCTGCAGGTCTCTGGCAGGGCTTCTCTCCACCTTGGGCCTCTCACAGGGTCACAGCCTCCTTCATGCATCCACCTGCTCCAGCGTGGGCTCCTCCGTGGGCTGCAGGGGGGTCTCTGCACCCCGATGGTCCCCCATGGGCTGCAGGGGCACAGCTGCCCCACCATGGGCTGCACCACGGGCTGCAGGGCCTGGAGCACCTCCTGCCCCTCCTTCTGCACTGACCTTGGGGTCTACCTTGTTTTTCCCATGTTCTCACTCCGCTCTTCCCTGGCTGGAATTTCTTCTGCACAATACCTTCTGTTCTTAAATATGTTATCACCAAGGTGTTTCTGTCACTCCTGTTTGGCTCAGCCTGGGCCAGAGGCAGGAAGCTCCTCCCGGAGCCAGCTGGCATTGGTTCAACAGGACAGGGAAAGCTTCTGGCAGCTTCTAACAGAAGTCACTCCTGTAGCCCCTCTGCTATGAAAACGCAGCCACAGAAACCCACCACTGTTGAAGAGCACGGCCTAAGATGGAGCCCTATGGAATCCCACCAGTGAGAGGTCCCCAGTCTCATGATACTCCGTTCTATGTTACCCTCTGTGCCCAACGCGTGAGCCAATTGCTCACCCATCACATGATGTGTTTATCCAGTTTTGTTTATCCAAGCTGGACAGTTTGTCCGGAAACATTCCGGGAGAGACAGTGTCAAAAGCTTTACTGAAATCCAAAAAGATTACATCAACTGGCTTCCCTTGATCAGCTATGTAGGTTACCTCGTCATAAAAGGAAATCAGGTTGGATAAGCAGGACTTTCTTCTCATGAAGCCGTGCTGGCTATGACTGATGAGTGCATTGTATGTAGTATATACACTGATGGGCCTGCATTGTCCAGGGTCCTCCTTCTTGTCCTTGCAAATCAAGACAACATTTGCCAGCTTTCAGTTTGCTAGGACCTCTCCAGATTCCCAAGACCATTCAAAAATCATTGATGGAGGTTTTGCTATGACATCAGCCAGCTCTTTGAGGATTCTTGGATAAATTCTCTCAAGTCCCACAGATTTATAGGTATCCACCTGGAGCAGCAGATCCCGCACCATTTCAGGGTTGATTGGGAGTTGATTATAATTTGTCTAACTGTTTTGTAATGAGTTACATTCAACAGGGCTACATCCAACAGAGAAATATTTTTTCCATCAATTCTTTTATTCTCTAGTTCACAAATCAAGTCAGTGAGATCTCGTTCCTGATACTACCCTTTCCTTACTACTTCACTTTTTTTGTCATGATAACTTGCCTGTAATAATGACTTCTCATTCTTTCTTCTACTATATAGGTTGCCCCCTTTTTCTACAAAGTTAAGCTCTCTTTGAATCTAAAACATGAGGCAGAGCTCTAGGCCTTTTCTTTAAAGCCCTAAATCTATTAGAAAGTGCAAAGCTAACTGTCCTGAGAAAAGTTGTCAGAAGACATATTTCTTTCAGATTATTAAAAGACAAGTTCTTATATTATAAGGGTTATTTCATATAATGTAATAATTTTCAGGAATTGTATGGCCAGGGAGATTTCCAGTTTTCCAGTGCGGATCCACTTTTGCTTTCTGTGAGACCTAGGAAACACAAATCCTGCATCCTTACATCTTCCCAGCTTCTCTGCCACCATAGGGGGAAGGAAATACCGAAAGTGCTGCTGAATATTGTTGACAGTTTTCTTTAGTTTTAAAATTTTATGGATGGGGTACCAAATGTCCTGGTACCAATGTTGTGGACTTTCATTTACTCCCGTCAGAGACAAAGTATTAACACCTTATTTGGATTGCTTAAGTTTCTATGTCTAATTACTATTCCCTTTAGGTCATTTGGATGCACTTTTGGTAGAATGAATTGCCAAGCAAACCATAACATCAGAGAATCATAGAAAAATCGAGGTTGGAAGGGAACCCCAAGATCATCAAACACAACCATCAGCCCAGCACTGCCATGGTAACCCCTAAAACACTAAACCACGTCACCCAGCTCCAGATCCAGATGCCTCTTATACACCTCCAGGGATGGTGACTCCACCACCTCCCTGGGAAACCTATTCCAACGCCTCATCACCCTGACAGTGAACGTTTTTTCTAATGTCTAATCTGAATTTCCCCTGTAAAAGTACCTTTCAAAGCCAAAGAAATCTCACGCTTCTTTCTACGATTGTGAGACAAAGAAAACCAAAATTAGCAGCCTTAATTTGAAAATTATTTAAAATTCAAAGAAAGGTATCATTTTTGCTTGGAAATAAAAATGCTCTTTCTCTTGCCCCACTAGAAATGAATACTACATGGGAGGCAAGCTTTACTGTTGCTTTATGAGAAGTCACATATTCTATAAGGAATCTTTTTGTCTGTTGCATATAATCACAACATTTTGTGTTGACAAAAGACAGAAATTGTTTCTGCAGACTTCAGATGAGAATTTGCCTTCTCCTAATATGAGTGGGAGAGTGGTAACCTGTTGCCAGCACCTACCAATTTACTGAAAATTGCCTATTAATTTCTATCCCACAGCACTGAGCATTTCACAGAATGAAATCGTTGCTAGTGTAAGATGAAAATAAAGGGTATGAAAACATTTCTATTTTAGGAAGACTTAATTTCAAGCTAAAGAAAATGCAATTGATTTTCATTAATTACCAGGTTTGCAGGTTTTTTAATTTTGAATACAGTAGTCTTTCTCAATGTTTTAATAATACACTCTCTGCTGCAACTAAAGGTTCAGAAAGGGAAAAGAAAAGCTTTATGAGACTTTCACTGAATTTATCCTTCTGTATCTTATGCATGAACATGTCAGATGACCATTGCCTCTTGTCCTACTTCTTGTCACCTGGGAGAAGAGAACAAACCCCAGTAAGTAACTGATTCCAAGAAGAAATCTCTGCTCAAGCTTGGAATACAACAGATTTTTAGATAATAAAATGCTTTAAATCCTGATGGATTAAAAAAAAAAATTGTTAAAGATGCATTTGTATTTCACAATGGTTTAGAGATAAACCATTTTCACATCGATTAAACGCTGATAATGACATCGAATCAAATATAAACAAAAAGTAATGTCTAAAATTTTTATGGTAGGATTATATTATCCTCCCTTAGGCTAAATCTGATCACCAGTGTAGTTTCTTACAAGTTCTTAGAAAGTCTAAATGACTTATAAAAGAAACATTCTTCCAATGTTTATTTATAACATAGCTATGTACTTTAATGTTGTAAATCAATTTTTGTCAACAAAGTACCAGTAAGCTGAAAAACTAAAATATTAGTTGTATTTTAAGATTTCATAATGCTTCAAAAGCATGCCTAAACTTATCTCAGTCTTCAGAATAGTTTATTAGATTGATAAAATCCTTCTATAAGACGTGTGAGGACATTTCATGAATGAGAAAGACCATTTATAGGTGAGACTTCTGTTATGGGTGGTGGTAAAACAAAAAAAAAAAAAATTCATTTGATAGACTTCCCATCCTCTAGATTCTTGTTTGGGAATATCTCAGGGTGCAGCAAATTGAAATTTACCAATAAAGTAAAAATAAATATGAAAGTATGAATAATGAAATAATGAGGGGGGAAAAAAAGGACAGAAAACTAGCCAGACATAGACAAGGACTGTGGCTAGCACTCTAGTCTCCCTTCAGTCACTGACAGTTTAGCCTTTGGCTTCCACTGGGGCTTCCAAGGGAAGCAGTCACAGCACCAAGCCTATCTGAGTTTAGGAAGTTTTTGGATAACAATCTCAGGTACATGGTGTGATTCTGTGGGCTGTCCTGACAGGTCAGGAGCTGGGCTTTGATGGTCCTTGTGGGTCCCTTCCAACTCAAGATATTCTCTGATTTATGAGTAATATTCAAAATCAAATAGGGTGTTGCAAGTTTTGGGAAGAAAGACTGTCCTGAAAGTTATGAGGAATCATCTTAGTGACAAAATTTCATATTGTTTCAGTTAAACTTTGAAGTGTCTTCCATGCCAGTATCTTCTTGTGTCAGGCCTACTTTTCCTTTTTTCTTTTTTTTCCTTGCAATTTTTACATGCTACTTCTAGAAATTTCGAAGTTAATCTTATTTTCTCCTCAATTCAGTTAAGATTCAGAAATGCATATCTTTCTTCAATCTATCACACAAAAATCACCTTTGCTTTTCCAAGGAATACTTTCACAGGTTGGTTGGCACTTCTGAAATTAGTCTTGTCTATAAAAGACCTGGGAGACAGCAAATATTTGAAAATATGTAGACCAAGAGAAATGTCAAATACTAAAATCCAGAGGTTTTGTCCTATAGACAGACTTTCCAGTCTACATTTTCATTTCTCACTGTTCCTATTTTTTCACTGTATGAAATATTACAGAATATGAAGAAGAAAAGGAAACAAAAGACATAAAAACAAAAGTCAAGTCTTTGGTTATGTTGCAGCTGTTTGCAAAAGAATCTGTCTACCTACCAAGAAGTTCACTGGTTCTGAGAAAAATTTAAAAAACAACTCCAAATATGCAAGTTTCCAAGTTACTATGAAATTCAAAGCTTCAAATTAGTGATATATTAAAAAAGTCCAGAAATAAAATTAATTAACTCAAACTTGATATAACATAATAGTGTCCTGAAAAAATTCTGATATTTCCTTTATTCCTCTTTGAGAAGTGCATCAATCTACAATATCAACATTTTAAATTAGGTAAGATCTTAATTATCTTTTTATTAATTTTTTTTAATATTTTGCAGCAAAAAGTGAAACTGTATCCATACTGAAAGGAATACTGCATAAATGTCCAAGGAAATATGATTCTACCTTTGAATCATATGACATCTGAATTTTTGTCACTTCTTTGTAATTGTGTTTAATCTCTAATGCTTGAAAGTTGTTATTAATCAATAGCTATGATTAGATGGATTACTGATACAGTTTAAAATCCCTATGCCATGGGATATAGGTCATGCACACTACATATATTATACACTACAATACAGATATTATACTATATATCTTGGGAAGACACATTAGTCAAGGACTTAAGAGAAAGATAAAAGAAATATTTCTTCATTGCAAATAAATGTAGAGAAAATATTATATTGACTTATTCTTAATACATTTTTCTTCTTTCAGATCCTGGAGGTCTAATGTTGATCTTCACCCATTTTTTTACCTCTTACCCACAAAAAATGAAAGAAAAAAATCAGAATATAAGACTTGAATTTTTAAATTTAGCAAGCTAAAATTTTTAACAGACATAAAAACCAAGACTGACCTGTCACAACCCACAATTTCCTTAAGCTATTATTATGTATCAATTGCAAATAAATGCTAGTGTTGACAGTACTTTTCAACTTCTTTTTATTTTTAGACTAATCAGACATCTTCTTAATATAACAATTCCTAAGTAATGAACAAAAGTACACATTTTTTTCAACTATTCTTTAAGACATTCCATGATTCAGGGGAAATGAGTATAACAGAGTTGTCAACCACATCACAGACAGTTTTGAGTATGTAATTCTGATGCAGTAGGAGAATTCTGAAATGCAGGAGAACCAGAAGCTTACATTCAAAACCAAACAAGTCTCTATAGAATTACCATATAATCAGTGTGCATACAACCAGATTTAAAGAGAAAAAAATTTGGGAAACCTTGCAGTATGATTTTCTTGGGCAAGAATACCTTAAAAATTCTTTCTCCAGTTTCAGGTAGATTTTACTCATTTTTGTAAGATCCTGATATGGTTTACTTCTGAAATTTTGGCCTGCTTTGAAGGACCACAAGTTTCTGGATTAGATTAAAGCTTGAAAACATACTAATATTATAGTACTAGAAAGAAGAGCCAAAAATCAATACAAAAGTGGGTGAAATAAACTGTTTCACATAGATAAACATAATACCATAGCATCATTTAGGTTGGAAAATACTTCTAAGACAGTCAAGTCCAATCATTAACCTGTGTTGCCAAGTCCACCACTAAGGTATCTCCCTTGGTGCCACAGATACACATCTTTTAAATACCTGTAGGGATGGTGATTCAGCCACTTCCTGGGTCACTGCTTGGCAACTTACAGTGCTTAGCAAATTTTGATGAAAAAATTTTTCCTAACACCCAATTAAACATGTCCTGGTGCAACTTGAGACCATTGCCTCTTGTCCTACTTCTTGTTACCTGGGAGAAGAGACTAAACCCCACCTTGCTTACAACCTCCTTTCAGATGTAGAAAGTGACAAGATCTCCCGAGTCTCTTTTTCTCCAGGCTAAACAACCCCAGCTCCCTCAGCTACTCATCATACGACTTGTGCTTTAGAGCAGTCAACTTTCTGAAATTCAAGACTTGACAATAAACTTGTTTATCATAGATTTTTACTTAATTTATAGTAATTATTAAAAAAAAAAAATTGGAACAGTACTGCTATTGTTTGTTTCCATCTTGTTTTCTGTAAGTCTTGAGTTGCTTAGGAACAATCATCAAATTGTAGAGCTTGTGAGGGCATTAATGTGGTGACTGTGTTAGTTAACTATAACAAAAACCTGTACTACAGTAGCACACTGAAAAAAGATAATTGAAACAACTATGTCCTATAATACAATCCTGTTGGCTACACGCACAAAGTTACACAAAGCAAAAACACCTAGTAGTAACTGTGAGAAAAAAAGAAGCAATTCCACTGGATAGAAGATCAGATTAAGTTATATGCAAAACTTAAATGTAGGCTGCATGAAGCAAAGGAACAAATGATTGAACAGAGATTTACAGTCTTCTTAGATTCAATATCAGGAGTTTGCTGACACAAAATAAGAAGTCCTGAAACGTTTATACATTGAATGGCAATGTTTCATAACCATAATATTTCATACCACATGCTTACATAAAATGTTTTCATAAATATACATATCTTTATAAAATATACAGCTTATATGTTGTATTATTTATCAAGTTATGTATCAAAGTTTAAATTACAAACTAAAAATCTGAAGAGACAACAAACAGAAAATAAAGATATGTGTGCATGTATGACAGTCATGAGATGTGTATTACTATGTCTCCATTCATCTTTTTGAAGCAATGTTGATGTAACGTAATTAAAAGAGCGGATGACAGTAAAGAACACTACTAAACTCTTCTAAAATTTGGTGCAAGATGCTGTAGTTTTTTTTATTTTGCGCATGAAAACATACATATAATAAGTATACTAACTGAATACTAACTGTTTCACAATTGGAATTTAAAAACAAGCTTGCATGAAAATAAGAAACCTGAACGAAGTTTTCCAGTTAAAGATGTCTTTTCCAAAACCTCATTGCAGTCATGGCCCATAGCCATTTAAAGGCTAAAATGAGAAAGCCTAATGCCTCTCCTCACCTCTCTCTCATTGCGTTTCATCATAGAAGACAAAGAAGTGGACTGTCTCACAAGCTAGGTTTAAATAGTTCATCATTTAAATTACCAGCAAAAGAAATTAGTGTTACCATTAAGTCTCATCAAGAAAACATCAAAAAGTGAATCCAATTCTTTTATTTTACTTCATTTTACCCTGACTACCCTGGGACATTACCCTGTTCGCCTTGGTGAAGTGATGCCCCTATCACTATTTTTTAACATATTTTTTAAGTCTTGAAAGGTGAGGTTACTTAACTGGTTTCTGCTTCTACTGTAAGTCTCATTAAACTCAGACAATCTGCTTTCATCTTCGTCTTTTATCTTCACTCTCAAACCAGTGGACAGGTTGGACATACTTACCACCTTACTGTCTTCTAATGGACTAAACCCCTTTGGTCCCTAGATTGTTTACCAGGCTGAGCACTGACCTTGGCTGACTACCCCTTGCTGTATTAGCAGGAACTGGTGTTGCCTGAAATAGCAGTAATGGAAGTGAATGTTTAGGAAGCAGTTATAACTTTTTTGGAGTGACTGATAGTGGTCAGAAGGCAAAAAGCAAGGGAAAACAGGATGATATAGAGAGAAGTGCAGTTAAAACAAAGACAGACAATTATCACCTGGCTGTTTCATACCAATATCATTTTGCATTGTCCTCTTTGTTACCATTTTAGCTGATATTTCTTGTCTTGGTTGGTGTTTGTTCATTATCTTAGGTTTGTGTCAGTCTTACTATTTCACCAAAATCCAGATCTGCTGCTGGAAAAACACTGATAGTTTCAAATATTTTCCCTCTAAATTAATTAGAAGTAATTTTTACTGGTTTTGTTCAGTTTGAGAGTGTCTTATTGTCCCATTGTCTCATTTCTTTGTTCTCAATGGTATTTGAAATTTCATCTTAGACAGGTAATATTATATAAATTGAACTGAATCAAATTAAACTTTTGCTTAATGGTTCCTAAGGCCATTCATCCATTTCCAACAATAATTAAATGGAACCATTTCCACAAAAATTATGCATGAAATAGAAAAACTGAAATGAAAAGTAGTACACTATAAAAAAACATCTACTTATTATATTTGCACATAAATCACAACCGACTCTAATACCAACATGCAACTTCAGCAGGCCCAACTCTTGACAAAATCAAATTCCACAAAGGCAAGTCCTTCTTTATGCAGTGAATGAGGATATATGGCAGTAACACAGAATAATGGTGTAAACTCAAAATCTTTGTTCATGTGTGTTTGGAATTAAAAGCTAATCTGTTTGTATTACTTCTCCAAGAAAAAAAAAATTCCCAGTTCTGCAAAACACTGGATTTACACTCTCCAGAAACACCTGAACTTCTTCTGTCCATAGAATTATACTGATCATGTATCTTCTTTAGGCTCCACAGTCACAAAATCAATAAAAAAGCTCATCAAGTTTAAAGGTACCAGCCAACAAGCATGCAAGCCCCACAGGAAAATCATAGTTTTTATTCAGGCTTTCACAGAGGAGAAAGGCAGAAGGTATACTGAAATATACAATTTCAGCAATCATCTGACTGTGCAAATCTGACTTAATTTGCACATCATTCATTTATATTTGTCTATAACGCCAAAGTAATTATACTATATTATAAATCTATTTGGTGGCCCACCAAACGTGCTACGGTAGCAGAAGCAGCTGAATAGTTCTACATATTTACCATAAATTCCATGTTTTATAAACCAATACAGGAATATGACAATGTTTAGACTAAAGCATGCTTCAAAATACAAAATATCATGGTGATTTTGAAAGATGGGGAAATCACAGACCTGCTGTTAGGTAGTTATTATTAGAAATAACTCAAATTTATGAAATGCTTATGAAAGATATTTTTTATGAATCATAATTCTAATTTTTATTCATATTAATAAAACAGCAGCAAAAGAAAGGAAAAAACAAACAAGGGAAACAAAACAAACACAAACAAACAAAACCAACCCCCAAAATCAAAACCAAAACAAAAACAAACACAAACAAAGATGCCCTCCCCCCCCCCCCAAGAATTAATCTCAAAATTTAAACCCACATTTTTGTGGTAATTTTTTCTTCAGTAAGCATGAACATTATTATATGTAGTGTTTCAAACAACAGTCAAAATTACTATATTCCTCTTTGTTAAGAAAACTGAGACTTTCAACACTATGTTTTAGTTAAACCTTTGAAAATTCTTATAATGATATAGTAATAAAATGACTATATGTGAAGGCTGAATTCCCATATAGATGTTTGTGATGGTTCAGACTTGGCTCCCTGCCAAATACCCAACCCCCAAGTAGCAGCCCCTCTCTTCCCCCTTCCTACTTCCCCCAGGGCAAAGGAAAAAAACTATGCAAATTGAAGAACCCGAAAACCAAGCTAGTTATGTAAAAAATATATCTTATGTATATTACAGTTAAGATGCTATGTACACAGCAAACGGGAATCCAACCCCCCACCCCCCCCCCCGAAGGGATAGGGAAAGGGGAAAAAGGGACAAAAGGAAACAAAAAGGGACACCAAATAGATATGCACAATCAAACCCAAGAACTAGTAAAATAACTAGTAAAACAAATCTCAGCACGTCTCTTAGAAAGCAGGATTGGCAAACACTGCCAGCGCTCTCCAAGCCTCCACGTGGTAGGTCAGTGGATGCTGCAGGCCTCAACCTTAGATAAGTGAGACCAACGCAAGGACCCACTGTTCCCGAACTCCGGCGGAAGAGAAGAAGAACGAAGGCCTCTCCTCCCTTCTTATTTATACCTCGATTTAAGTAAAAGTCGTATGGAATACTGGGAACACTGCCCCTTCCTTGGTTACAAACTGGTAACCAGGGAAGGCCTAGACTAAAACCACCACAATGTTCACTGACAAAAATGATACCTCAGACTGTTCATGTCTGGAGACAAATACAGGGAGTCCTTAAAAAATTCTGAGGTTCAGAAATACACTTGATCCATCTGACTTTGGTGATTACTTGGGCAAATGGACTTTAATGGTTTGAGATTAGGGTACTTGATATCTATCAGATTAACACAATAAATATTGATTCAAACTTTTGGTGAGGACGCACAAGCAAAAGCTCTTCTTCTTTTTTAAGGGCAGAACACAACCCAGACAAGGCAATTCTCAAGGATTTTTTTTTTTTCCCTTGGATAACCTCTGTCACTTCAGAGCAGAAAAATTCAATACGAGGAAAATTACCAGGGTACCTTAAGCAGGGTCCACTGAAAGAGGAGCTGTGGAACAGTGTGTGACTAGACTGTAAGGGGCTGCCTTACAATTCACCTTTACCTCTGCACTATGCCCAGCTAAGTACACCTTATTCAAGCCTGGAAAAAAAAAAGAAAAAGAGCCTTCCAAAGTCAGTGGAGTCTTTAAAAACCAACTTCAGAAGCTTTTCCTTTAAAAAAGCCTTAACACTGATTCTCCCTAAAATACAGCCTGTTCACCCACATTCTTTGTTATGGTGTTGTCTAAATATAGAAGAATCAAGTTGAAGAACTTTTGCTTGGTGAAAAATAAGTAGCCCATGAATAGTCTCTGAAAATTAAGAGACAAATATATTTACAAATAATTCAAACTAATTTGCCAGCTCATAGAATCATAGTATCATAGAATTTACTGGGTTGGAAGAGACCTCCGAGATCATCAAGTCCATCCCTTGATCCAACCCCACTGTGATTACCAGATCATGGCACTCAGTGCCACAACCAGCCTCATCTTAAAAACCTCTGGGGACGGTGAATCCACCACCTCTCTGGGCAGGCCATTCCAATGCCTGATCACTCTCTCTGGAAAGAACTTCTTTCTAATATCCAACCTAAACCTCCCCTGGCAGAGCTTAAGCCCATGCCCTCTTGTCCTACTGCTGATTGCCTGGGAGAAGAGACCGACCCCCACCTGGCTAAAACCTCCTCTCAGGGAGTTGTAGAGAGTGATGAGGTCACCCCTGAGCCTCCTCTTCTCCAAGCTAAACAACCCCAGCTCCCTCAGCCTCTCGTCACAAGACTTGTGCTCAAGTCCCTTCACCAGCCTCGTTGCTCTTCTCTGGACCCGCTCCAGCACCTCAATATCCTTCCTGAACTGGGGGGCCCAGAGCTGAACACAATACTCAAGGTGTGGCCTCACCAGCGCTGAGTACAGGGGAAGGATCACTGCCCTGCTCCTGCTGGCCACACTGTTCTTGATGCAGGCCAGGATGCCCTTGGCCTTCTTGGCCACCTGGGCACACTGCTGGCTCATGTTCAGCCTCCTGTCAATCCAAACTCCCAGATCCCTTTCCACCTGGCTGCTCTCCAGCCACTCTGTGCCCAGCCTGTAGCGCTGCAGGGGGTTGTTGTGGCCAAAGTGCAGGACCCGGCACTTGGCCTTGTTGAACTTCATCCCACTGGAATCAGCTCAACTCTCCAGCCTATCCAGGTCACTCTGCAGAGCCCTCCTGCCTTCCAGCAGGTCAACACTCCCTCCCAACTTGGTGTCATCTGCAAATTTTCTAATGATGGACTCAATCCCCTCATCTAAATCATTGATAAAGATGTTAAACAGGACTGGGCCCAGCACTGATCCCTGGGGGACACCACTGGTGACTGGATCCCAGTTGGATCAACCCCATTCACCAGCACTCTCTGGGCTCAGCCCTCCAACCAGTTCTTAACTCAGCACAGAGTGCCCCTGTCCAAGCCATGGGCTGCAGCTTTTCCAGGAGTATATTATGGGAGACAGTGTCCAAGGCTTTGCTGAAGTCCAGACAGAAACATCCACAGCCTTCCCCTCATCCACCAGGTGGGTCACCTGATCATAAAAGGAGATCAGTTGGTCAGACACGACCTGCCCCTCCTAAACCTGTGTTGGCTGGGTCTGATCCCTTGTCCATCCTGTAGGTGCTGTGGGATTGCACTCAGGACGATCTGCTCCATAACCTTACCAGGCACTGAGGTCAGGTTGACAGCCCTGGGTTTCCTGGGTAGTTTCCTGGGTCCTCCTTGCAGCTCTTTTTGTGGATCAGTGTGATATTTACCAACTTCCAATCATCTAGAACCTCCCCAGAGAGCCTGGACTGTTGGTAAAGGATGGAGAGTGGTTTGGCAAGCTCTTCGGCCAGCTTCCTCATCACTCTAAGATGGACTCCATGATCCCATGACTATGTTTGTTCCTTTTTTAAATTTTTTAAATTTTTTAAAAACAAAAAGGTAAGTAGAAAATGTACATTCTTAGAAAAATTTTCAAAAGTTTTCAATGCATTCTATGCTTTTCATATGCCCTAATTGTATCTTCATCCTATGGGTTTTTTGCATTTAGAAAGAGGAACCTGTCAATTAAGAAGTCTCTGTACTGCAATTTATGCTGTTATTGCTCAAGAGTGGCACCTCTCAGCTTTTCCAGCTCAGATTAGCTGTGAATGATTTCATGACAGCTCAAATCCATACACAATAAATGAGTGCACATATACTAATGGAATTATATCTTCAGAGGTAATGCAGAAGATTTTGCTTTCAGTACTAGTGTCTCTCCTTATTTTTACTACATTTATAGTCATATAAATCATAGTTATAAAATGGCAAGATTCTGTATGAAGTACATTTGAAGGCAGATATTTGCATTTTTAATAAAAGGGGATTCTGGTGTTTGAATTTATTTCAGATTATTTTTATTTTTATAACTCAATACTACAGATAACTGAAGCTAACTTTAGCCTAACTATTTCTACTATTGATAAGATGAATGCCTTTCAGGCCATTCCCATTTTCATAGGTTAACTGCAATTCCAAGCTATAATTTCTGCTCTGTTTAAAATACAGAAAATAGAACCACACCTTCCCCAGGCGGAACTTGAAAGAACTAATTAGTTCAGGGGCACAGAGGCTACTCGTGAGATCACAGCCTAACTACACATCCTTCACATTTGAAAAGGGGGTCTTTTTTTTTTTTTTTTTTTTTTTTTTTTTTTTTTTTTTTTTTTTTTTTTTTTTTTTTTTTTTTTTTTTTTTTTAATTTAAAACAATAACTCTGAAGGGTTAATGACATAGGCATACAAGTAAAGATTCCTAATCAGAAAAAATCTCCAAAAAGAAAACCAACCAACCAACAAAAAAATGCTTGCAAATAGACTTCTTACTTCTGACCTAACTCAAATGCTAGTTTACTACAGAAATGTCATTAGGGCAGCACATGATAACAGTATTACTCAAACATCAGAAACTACCACAAGAACAAAAAAGAAGAAAAAACACAAAAAACAAACATTAAGAAAGAACTTCACCAAAAAACATGGCCCTAATTCTAAAAGAACTGCATCCATAAAAATGTGATGAGAGAATAAGTGGAGCATTGTCAGGAGGCTTTGCTTCCACACATAGCATTTTAAACAGCCTAGCTGCCTCTAGCAATTAGTGAAGTTGCACTGCAGTTTGTTATAATAAAGGAATGTAGTGGGTATATGCTTGATAAAGCGAGAGGATTCATCTGGAACACACTATTCAGAGAGGAGAAGAAGAGAAACTGTAAATGAGAAGAGAGCTTAAGGCCCTAGGGTTTATTATTAACATTACTAGCAGCAAAGGAAAGTCAGGTTTTGAGGCAAGATTTTTTAACATATGGTCTAATTTTAGTCCCTGGGATCCTCCTGAGTGGCCCTATTTGAGAAGTTAATTGTGATTTGTTGACCCTTCATAAAGCCTAAAAAATAAGCTGGCAAGAACGCCAAAGGAGAGCTATACTTGTGATTAAGGACAACTATCATACTCTGTAGTCTATCACTTCACATCATACATGGAAGTGAAAAAATATTTCTCTGTTTACTATGGTGGCAAAATTCTGTGAGGCACACTCTGAAAATGTAAAATCAGCACTTAGAGACAGTAAAGGGTTTTGTCAAAATATTTTTGCCAAATCTTGTAGTACATTTCTACAGACGTGGCAGACATTCTGCCTGGCCCTCACTATAGATTTTGAATAGCTTGGAAAGTGAAATTTAAAAAAATAATTCCTGCAGTTTCAGAAGAGGTCAGAGACTCAATAATTTATAGACATTACCCATACAGAAATAAATTACAAGTGTGTCTAACTGCTGTCTTCTCACCTAAATTGATGTTATAGATAATGTTAATCAGGAAATGGCTGCAGAAATGGCTTTCTGAATAAAAAAATGTATTAAAATATTTTTGTAAAAATATCACATTTTTCTTTGGGGAGGAGGAAGACAAAACCTGTAATCTCTTCTACCTGATTTAAAATTCCTGTGTCATTCTGTTATCTTTTGACAATCTCTAGCAATTTTTAATCACTTCTAGAATACTAATCAATCAAACCATCATGATAGTTCATGCCAGATGCACAACAGAACCTCTGTTCTTCCAGAAGGAATAACAGAATCAAGTAGTTTCCAAATATATGTTCCTTAAAGATTCATCATTGGGTTTTTTTCTTTCTCTAAACCCCCACCCCCCTTTTTTTCATCTTCTCCAGCTTATACTAAAAAAACATACTGGGCATTGATAGGCCAATACTTGCAGAATAATAAAACAAAATTCCTGTCTGTCTCCAAGATGTCCCATTGCAGAAATTTGCACAATTTCATTGCTCAAGTCCAGAAATGAAGCAACTCTCTCTGGAGCTCTTATGCTCTACAATAAAACAACCTGACTTCAATTTAAGGAAGGACCATGCTGAGGTGTACAAGAGCTAAGTATTTGTCAAACTCAAACGTCTCCCTAAAAAAAAGAAACAAACAATCAGACCCCCTCTTTTTCCTTGGTAACCCTATTAAATATGTCAGATAATTTTCAGTATTCTTAAGATAATAATGAAAGTTTAACAGAAATGCAGAGGAGTCACTACAAAGTCCGTTTTGTGAAATCAAGTCCCTTGCTTGTCAACATCCTGAATTTCTATAAACACATCATTCAAAAAATATAAGCCATTTTTTTCTCTACTGTAGCACAGGAAAAACTTCCTTAAATCTGAAGCCGAAAAGGGCTTTCTCAAAAGACACACTGACTACTTATTTCTAAACTTTTCTCTTTCTAGAAGATGAAGTATTATGTAAGAGTTGCATTATTTACACGTCACACAGTCCAAGTCTTAATCACTATTAGCATTGTGACTCAGTCAGCTTCTCTAGGTTCCAGAAAAATTAAAATTCAATATAAAAGAAAAAATAGAATGCAGAGAATATTAATATTAAGATTACATAGAGTTTCCTCAAATTTCAACATTGTCTGAACATAACAGCAGTGCAATAAGAAAAACAAAACAACAAAACAAAACAAAACAAAACAAAACAACCAATCAACCAACCAACCAACCAAACAAACAAACAAAAACCGAACAAAACACCTCAAAACTCTGAGAAGCTATTGAACTTTTTGCAGTCCAGTGTTAATGCTTTGGCATGCCAAGATACAGAGAAGGATTTAATTTTGATAGTGGAGTAAATATTTAATATGTGACAATCCTTCAGTGTTCAGCAGCCACAATTTTTAACAGAAATAAACCTCATTCAGTACAGTGTAGAGATAAGATAGAAAGCTATACTTGTACTTCTTCAGAACTAGAGAATATATTGATTGAAATTTTAGACCCAATCATGCTGCCTTACTGTCAGTACATTGGAAATGGAAATGCAAACCATGATGAAAAACAAGACAGAAATATTTTAAAAAATCTTGCAAGTGTGTAATTCAAAGGAAGAAAAAAGAAAGCTAAAATGAACAACTCTCCCTGGGGTTGCTTTTTTTTTTTTTTTTTTCTTCTCTTTTTCTATACAGTGATTTAATGAATTCTAATGAAATTACATGCTGGTGAAAAAGTCTCAAAGGATTTCACCCATATACTTCAGATACAATTCTAACTTTGGATTTGAAATTCATAATAATGCATAATGAGGAGAGACTTCTTTTGTTTTATTTGATACTTTTCCCACAATCAATGGGCAGAGAAGAAATGGACTCTGATCAGCTTCCTAAAGGCACATCCCCGCCCTGGAGAGCAGCTGGTTCTTTACAAAAGCAAAAATGCATGCATTCATGAATGTAGGTATGTCTGTATATGCTTTAGACATCTGTAGTTTCATAAAAATTGATGTGTTATTTCCAATGAATATTCTGATTTTATTAATTTTATTTGTTTCCTCTCTGTGAAGTTTACTGCTGGAAAATTCTGCTGTATCTTGGTAGGCTGCAGATAAATTTTTAATCTGACAACAGCTGCATAGCTGTAAATGGATAAATTTACATAATGAAAAAACTAGAAGTGATAGGGGGAATATATTCTGTGGGTTTCACATTACTGAAAATGGCTGTTGTATGTCTTCCTATCCATATTTATTGCCTCTTGTGACACATTAGCCATAATTATTACACATTATCAATCTAGTCCTGCATTAACTAAATTAATTATTTTACTTTTAGGTGAGGCAGATTTGTAATTTTGATTATGATATGGTCCATTAGAAAGGAAAGAGATTCCAGCAAGAGACTGCACTAGATTAAGGAAAAAAAAAGTTATGTGAATAGAAAAATGAACTTTACTTGTAATGTCTTGGAAGGTCCCTTAAGCATGAAAAGAAATAGCAGGAATAATGCTAGATGACCTTGACCAAGACCACAGATGTAGGGAGGGAAGATTAGAGGATAAGAAAAAGTGAAACAACAAAAAAGGGAAAAACATACAGTTTGAAGTCTTAATACAGTTAACTGGAATGCTTAAAAATGGCATAGAGATGGAACACCTCCCCAGTGAAGAAAGGCAGAGACATTTGAAGTTGTTTAGCCTGGACAAGAAGAGACTCCAAGAAGATTTAATAGTGGTCTTTTAATATTTAAAGAGGACTAGTAAGAAAGACTGGGACAAACATTTTAGGATGATCTCTGGTGACAGGACAATGGTTTTAAACAAATCATGATTCTGTAACGGACTTCACAAATTTGACATTTGCTGAGAACAGCTCTCTCAGAGACCTGCATCCTGTCCTCCAGTCCTCCTCCACTGGAGGACACTGGACCTCCTCCAGTGTCCTGTGGTCTGACTAAAAGTCCAGAATTAGTTTATTGTCCTATCTCATGAACATCACAAAATCTCCCTCCAGAAAGGGTCATCAGCTGAACAAAGAGACCAAGAATTAATATGAGTAATACTTACTGACAAAGAAATCTTTATCATAACCCAAAACTAAAAAAAAATATTCTGAAGGGAAGAGGATCATACATTTCTTATGACATCAGGGAAGGGAACACTGATATAGCTTTTTTGGTGAGTTACAGCTTCAGCACAAGTTGGGTCATGGATCTGGATACATTTTTTAAAGAGAGGGGAATGGATAAATGCTGCTACGTAACTTTAGCAGAATTTTTCATTTGCTTGTTTCTAAGATGTTTTGGTTTAAGATGTTTATGATAGGACTAATACACAGTTAAATGTTTGTGAATTTGGAGAAGTAATCACAAAGTAATCACAAAGTAATACCAAAGATACACTACACACTAACGTCTCAGTTTTCTCTCTTCCTTTCTTACCACCTTTGTAATATTATGATAGTCATTTTCATTCTTTCCAGCTGTATTGTTTCACTTCCTCTTGCTACAACCGCTGCCCTACTTTCTGAGCTCCTGTGCTCTCCCTGTCTTTCATTACCCTTCCACCCACCCACACCTACTGTTTTTGAAGCATCCAAAAAACATCTTTTCATCCCTCTACTAAATTAGCAGATCAAAGAGCAATCTGTCCCCCACTGATTTTATAACACTTTCACTGCCAGAGATGTCTCACAGATAACTAGAGAAAACTGATTTGAAGAAACAAACCTGAAGTAACAAAGAATCTGAAAAATCAGGAGATTCCTCAGCTCTACTCCTAAAGCATCTGAAAATACAAGAAAAGTCCTAGAAATTTTCATTAAAATAAGGGAACAGAGAACTGCTGTCCTGAAGTTGTTTAGCTTATCTGATCAAATTGAATCTGATAACACATACTAACTGAGAAACTGCGCACACCTAGAAGTATCTTTTGAAAGTTAATATGAAGAAGCATAACACCTAAAAGAAGTGTCCAAAAACTGCTATATTGAAATAACACAGTGACATGGACAGGACATGCATCTTTATTCCAGAGTTAGATCAAACACCACTCAGTTTACCAATACAGGAATAAAAGGAGATCTTCAACATGAAGGGAGGTATATGATTCTAATCCCATGAAACTGATTTTGAAGACATATATTCATATAGTTAATACATAGTCAAGTAGACTCACTCAACTCTTTTCAGCTAAGGGATATGATATAACAGCTCCAGTAACATTTACTCTTCTACATTTCAGCTACTGACAGGGTACAATTCTAGAATACCCAAAAGAATCACAGTAACATTTGGTTTGGGGAAAAACTTCACACTAAATGGAACCTTATTCCTGTCAGAACAACACAAGGGAGGCAAGGTATACATAAAAAACAACTCAGGACAGCACTTTCTCAGATAGGTTCCTTTCCTGTGTAAAAGCTATTTATAAAACTGTGCCTATATCTGTGGAAAGGCACGTAACTTTACTATTTCTATTTTCTCAGAGTAGAATGAGGAATTAACAGACAAGATTTCATCTTGATGATACTAGTTGTTAAAGTAATGTTGTACAAATTTTTGTATGTCAAAAGACCATAGATATATTAGGATGAAAACCTCTAATTTCTCCCAGAAATGTTTAATGTTAGAGTATATTTAAAATATTGTTCACAAAACTGATAGTAATCTTTTATACTACAAAAATAAATAATAAACTATATTTAATTATAGTATGCAGTATACTGATGCAGTTTCCCCAAATCATCTTTTCTTTCCCATTCCAATTAGCATACCTAAAAACCCATTGATAGCAAAAAAGCTAATGACTATAAATAACTGTTACAGCTGCAAATGAATCCTTATTAAATGAAGGTGTTTTAGAAATGCTGAAAGAAGATCAAGGTCAGGAAAAGAGTTAACAGTTAATAATAGCGGCAGTAAGAGAAAACAATGACAGAAATTTTATGGCATTTTGAAGCAGCTAAAAACAAGGGCTTAAAAAGTCAATAGTAATACCTTCAACCTATTCCATGACTTATTGGTAGCACTGCTTTTAAGACCAGTGTTTTTTAAGTAATGAATCACTTTTGCAGTGTGGGATAGTTTTTCAATCAAATTTCTCTGTTTCCTTTAAATATAAATTGGCCAAATTTATCTCTGATACAATTCCTTTGACTTCCAGTAAACTACGCCAAGGATGGATTATTGCCTTGTACCTATAACATTAAGACAGTACTCTACTATTCTGCTCCTGGAAAATGAAGAAATTACACCCATAAAGTCTTTCTTGGTTTCCTCTATGTAAAACAACCAGCAAGTACAGCAGTAAACTAAACTAACCATACTACTAACTTTTACAGTTACATATCAGTTACTATAAGTTGTCTTTGGAAAAGATGACAGTAAGAACCAGAGTAAAAAGAAATAAGAGGGAATCTCAGATGTTTGCAGTTCAGTTTTTAGCTCAGCTTCAGACTTCCCAAAGGATTTCAGCCAGTGCACAAACAGATTTTCAAATATCTATATACAAAGTTTGTTTACAGTTGTCCAAAATCTTGATACATAAAGTGCATGTGGTCTTCTCAAAGCTGAACTACTTTTCTTCAGAGTTTAAGTCCCTTGATAAATTCCCCAAACTAAATCTACTGACATTTCATGTGAGTTTCATCAAAATTTCTTGAAATGGTTAGTGAAATCAAGACAAACAGTTGATAAGACTTTGCTCTGTCTTCTTAAGGATAATGTTAAACATAGAATCACAAATCTACAGAATGATTTTGAAAATACCCTTTGGAGGTCATCTACTCCAACCTTCCTCTCAAAATATAGACTTCTAAAGTCTGCTTAAATCAAGTAGCTCAGGATCATGTCCAATTTATTCTTTAACACCTCCAAGGACAGATATTTCATAAGTTCTCTGAGAAAGTCTGCCTCAGTATCTAATTACCCTCATGGATAAAAAACAGACAACCAACAAATGAACTACCAAAAATCTTATTTCTGATGGCAGAAAGCCAGCTATAGGAAGATTGCTTTACTATTATTATTATTCACCAATGCAGTAATTTCATCTAACTGTAGAAGACATAAAGTTTTCAGAAGACTAAAAAAATTTTAAATATTCAAATTTTTTTTCCAAAAATTCTAAAAGGTACATTCTAGATATACCTTGAAGTGGGGCATGCAGGCAAGTTTACACAAAATTGTCTGTTGTGCATAAAAGAATTACAAGTTTTTCCTCCTCTACAAGTATCCTCTAGATGTATTTTCACTTTCTGGAGGGTAGAAAATTTCAAGAAGGACTGAACAGCTGGTATTCAAACACATTAAAGGAAAAACACTCTATTCCTGTTGTACCTGAAACATGACTAAGAGGTGGTGATGTTAAACCCCAAGTTCTAGGGTAAGTCTAAACTTCAATCAGAAAACACTCTCAGATCTGCAGAAACAAAGCAAGACAAATGCACCCAAAGAAAAGTTGCTCTTGCAGGAGCCCATAGTAGACCATCCTCCATTACGTGCATTTATGTGCAATTTGCAGAATCAGTAACTTTGTCATGAATATACAAGGAGACAAATAGCACATGCCACTATGTAGTCCAAGTGAGATTTTGGGGACTCAGCAAAAGAAAAAGTGAATCACACAGTGAGTCAGAAACGAAAGCGATAGTGATTATGCTTATAGGACAGGAGGTGATTTTGAGTCAGCAGCGTTATAATATTAATGGACTTAGAATTCAGTTTGGAGAGCTCAAACAGTCCAAGTTGATATAATAGGAAAGGAAATATACTTCTTAAGGGACAAAGCTATGTTTATTGTGTTTCTCTATTAATATTTTTTACATCTCTGCCACCTCCCAGTGATCACAAGAAAGCCAATGACCTTCATTTTTTGAGGAAGTGTCTTAGTTCCAGCCAGGACAAGGTTAATTTTTGCAGGCACCAGAAGGACAGAGGAGGCATGGTCAGGACCCTGGGGTTATTCTGTACCATCTCAATGCTGCAGGGTGGCAGTAAGGGCTTCTGAGAAGAAGGTGGGCATGGCTTGTGGTCAGGGAAAAGAGTGGTGGGCAGAGGTCCATCCACCATTGTTTTTCATTCCCAGGCTTGGTGAGCATTTTGCATGTAAATCACCCTCTTTTGTACACTTTTGTTACTAATATTGTTGCTGTTACTGTTTTTCATATCTCACCACTGCTTCCAGCAATTGTTATTATCTCAAACCATAATCTTTGACTTTTGTGTTCCACCTGAGGGATGGTGGAGGAATGGCTGTGGTTTAGAGTGTCATTCCACAGCCATTGATATAATTAATAAAGTGTAAAAATAACATTTTAAAAACAGACCCCTCAATTGATAAATTTTTTTAAATTCCAAAACCTAGTCTTGACAAGACAGCGCAAAATATGTGATCATTGCATACACTTTTAAAGGGTTATAAAATAATTTTATGTGCTAACTACTTTGGCTGGAGACTAAATCATGGAATCCATGACAAAACTGCATCTCAAAATGTTACCGAGATATTGAGCACTTTTGTCTTGTAGATAAAGAAGACAAAGTTTAAGATATTAACACAGAAATATTACATCAAGAACAAAACCAACAGCAACTGAGATCTTACTACAAACATAATGTGAACACCAATGGGAAAACCATCACCAATGGAAAAAAACCCAAAACTTACGAGGTTGGTACTGCTCATTTTTCACACTTGTTGTTAAAGTCCTCCACCACTTCCCTAATCCAGACCATTTATCTTCATATCAATCTGATAAGAAAATAAAAAAACCATAACAGTCAACAAATAAAACAATATAAAATAAAACAAAACTATTAACAATGTACAGAATAGTTCAAAAAAGAAGAAGATATACCCTTGAAGCAAGGTTATCACATGGAAACACAAGAAATGGTAGTTCAATTTTTATGACCTATATGCCATTCTTTCAGTATGTACTTTTCACTAAAAAGAAAACAGAAACTCCTTCTGTCCTCTCCTATCACATCCTGTCCTAAAGATTTCCAGGATTTCCATAATGGCATATTCTTACTAAAAGCATTTACTACTAATAATACAATGTACAGTGAACCCATAGAAATGAGGCAGTCAAACTGTAGGAGAAACAATGGGGGAAAAAATAAAAAGCAGAATCATTGATTGCCACTATTCATAGCAAACATGAGAGTTCTATCCTTTTGTTAAAGTCTAGTATAGAAATCATGACTGCTTTCATAGAAAGAGAGATGTTTCTTCAAATACATTTTACTTGACAATTATAACACTAATGTTATATCACAGAATCATGGAATAGTTTGGGGCAGGAGGAAGAGAGAAGCTGGAAGGGACCTTTGAATGTCATCTAGTCCAATCCCTCTTCAGTGTGGAGGGACATCTTCAACTAGATCAGGCTGATCAGAGACCTGCCAAACCTCACCATTAAACGTCCTCCTCCTTCCAGGATGGGGCATCTACCACCTCTCTGCAAAACTTGTTCCAGTGTTTTAGAACCCTCATAGTATAACAGTTCTTTCCTACATTTAATTTAGGGTGACCCTCCTTTAGTTTCAAGCGATTACCACTTGTTCTATCACTATATGGCCATGTAAAAAGTCCCTCTTCAGCATAAGCGGCCTCTTTTAGGTATTCAAAGATGCTCTAAGGCCTCCTCATCTTCTCCAGGCTGAACAGCTCTCTCAGTTTGTCTTCCTAGGAGAGGTCCTCCAGCCCTTGGATCATTTTCTCGACCCTCCTCTGCACTCACTTCAGCAGGTCCAAGTCCTTACAATGGGGTCCTCAGAGCTGGATGCAGTAGTCAGTGTGGCTTCAAACCTACACTGTGGAAGGGCATCTTCTTTTTTGGTATAGTTTATGACTATTTGAAAATAGATCTGATATTTTCCTGCCGAGTTTGACTTATTATTACACTGCTGGTTTACTACTGTGGCATGTGGTTCAGCAACATAACTTATTTCAGTAACTTTGCAACTCTGTAAGTCTTACATATTCTATGTTATTTAGTTTTATTTAGTTCTCTACGTTCTCTTTCACAAACATTGGCATTTGAGGCATTTTCTCAAAGGTTGTTTCCTCTAGAGAGAAGTTTCAGTGTAGAAACCTCCCCCAGCTCTTTCACTAGAACCACCTATCCAAAGATACAAGATAACTTCCATGATACTGTCCTAGTGGCCTAACAGATACAGTACCAGAGGAAATTTCCTCCAGTCCTCACATCTGGGTAACCATGTTATATGGTCTACATAAATAGCAATGTCTCCAGACAAATAGCACTAATGGAAGCACTGTTCCAGATCCACGCTTTTATCATTTTAGATATCTATTTTAAAGTTTACATATGTCTGAGGACAATTAATACTCATTTGTTGCTGAATATACTTAGTTTAACTCTTGCAAAGAGAAAAAGACCCAAATCTCTTCCTAATATGTGACTGGAATGGAGCAGATTAAAAGAAGAGATCAAAATAATCAGAAAGCAATAAAATCAAAACAAAAAAAGCACAAACCCCTCAGAGCCCAGAAAGGTAGCAGAGTCAAGAAGTAGCATTAGTATAGACTTCAAGCCCTTAAAAAGGTCTGTATCAGTCGTTTCAGAAATATGTGTTATAGTATAGTTCAGAATTCATTCATGACATAAAGCAGAATTTTAACATCTTAGGTGAATGAGAGTATATACTGGCACTACACTTCTCTTTATGGAAATAAAATAAAAATTAAAAAAAAAAAAAAAAACACACACAAAACCAAACAAAAAACCAGCAGCAGAAATCCTTGATACCAAACCATACTTGAGATTTTTCCATAAAGACGTAAAGACATGACCGGTTGAGAAATAAGATAACTGATTATGACTTTTAAAAGTTTATTAAATGTACAGGTGACATTCAGCTCAGGTCTTTAAACTGCCAGCCTTGGAATCAAGGTGCATTTACCAAGAGCTTGCTCACTTTATACAAGAATCCTCACTTTCCCTTAGCAATACTGGAAACAGACTACTGTAGAGCTTAACATCTGGTTTGAACAAATAAATTCTCAGGGTGAAAAAAATCACTTTTTTTGCTAAGCCATTTAAGTGTCTTCCCAGCTGAGAAATCAGAAATATCTTACCTTAAAGCAATGTGAAAAAAATTACTGAGGACAAGACAAACATTTGAATTAGGAGCCATAATTCTAATTTTTGAGTTTTTTATTTGCTATGCTGTCATTTTATTTTTTACCTTATCACAACTAGGAGTGTTGAGTAGTAATCTGTTATCTTACTCACTAAACAGCACCTATTGATTTCAAAAGGACTATTTATAAACAAAGCCACTTTTTCAGTGTAATCAAAGAACATTGAGGCTTGATTTTAATTGTGTGACACAGAAAAAATTGAGATGACACCTGCAGAAACAGCAGCTCTCAGCAGTAAATCTAATATTAAGCTATTACCAGTTAACAGACTGGCATGTATCTGTGGTCTGACGTCCTCATCACTACCAAAATAAGTATCAAAATTCATATGTCAAAATGCATGCATTAAATGGAGCGCTCTTCCACATCACAGAAAAGACCCCATTCATTACATTAAAATTAAATGGCACATTTTCTAAAAGGATGCTGTGCACAGATACACATTTCAGCTGCAAGGATGAGATGCTGACTCTACCCACAACTGAAATGCAGCCTCAATTTATGACTTGAACAAGATGCAATAAAAATCCTGTGGGCAGTGGACTTGAAAACTGAGTATTTTATTAAATTGATCTCATGTAGTAACATTTTTTACTAGAAGCATCACATGGTTTGCATGGTTTGTTTGACCACAAGTGAAAGATTCAACGTAATGTTAGAAAACAGTGAAACAAGATTTACTATAAGTAGTAAATTAGTTTTTCTATTATTGTCAACAAAATGTTCCTCAATTCAGAAATATAGGGCCTTCTTACCTTTGATTTTATATTCTAAAAAGGCAGTTGCCATTTGACATGACAATAATCTTGTTAGAAACAAGAAAATTTCAAGAAATTTGTCCACGGGATGAATGTACCAGTTCTTGGGATTTCTGTTTCTGAAGAGTAGAAAGGAAGAGCAATAAATTATCTCTGAAAAAATTAGGCCTTTACTGGCAATGTTTGAAAGGGACATATGTCAGTGTATCTTTAAATACATGGATACATTTAATAAAAAATGTTTTTCTTGGGATTGTTTTGCATTGAAACTTTTATTGCTCTAATAGATTACATTATCATACCAAAAAGATGGTGTACCTATTTGCAAGTCAAGATACTATCAGTTGATAAAGTGCTTTTTTGTGTACTGCAGGAATTTTGAAAAGAGCTTTGGCATAAAACTAAATGAGTTTCAATATAAATAAAGAAATAAAGAACCTGTACTAAGCAGGCTGTGGTAACCAGTCATACAGCAATGAATCAGTGCAATGCAAGTAAAAAATCTAAGAAAATTTGTTACATTATGGAGCTTATACTTGTAAAACTGGAATTAAACCTCAACTATAAGTTTTTACTGCTGGTGGCACTGTGTTGAGGAGAATGTAGGAAGAAAAAATCTACATCAAACATCGTTCTTAGTAATGCCGAAATTACAAGTAACCATGTTAAATCTGCCCTTTCTTGTTTGTTCAGTGGTAGAGGAAAAAAATATACTGATATTTCACTTGTGTTCTATCTTTGCATGATTACACAGAATATTAAATCAGGTCTTATTTCAGCCCTTTTAAAATTTCAGACCCTTTTATTCCTGCTCGTCATTGTCTCCTAGCTACAGTCCCCATTTACTAAACAAGTGCATTATTTTTATCCCAAGAGATATCATCTTTATTTGGAAATATAGGGAAAGTGCAAAACTGTAAAATTCTCTGACATAGTGAAGTGTGGGGTCTCACTGGACGCAGTCATGAGTAGTGACTGTTCTGTCCCTGGGGAAATGGTAGATGGGGAAGATGCAGAAATTTCTCATCATTCAGAGCTCATACTGCCAAATAGTTCACTGCACAAAATAAGCTTCCCCCACATTTAGAGTTTGGATTTTTCATGTTTCTTTTTTTGGTATTTCCCACAATGACAACTCTAAAAGATACCAGAGCATTTTTGAAAAAACCCTTCCTCAGGGATGTCTTAGCCTTCAACCAGTTTAAGCTGTGCAACAATGATTCTCTGAGCAGACTACTAAGTTTATACTATCATTCCCGCAGTGATGATAGCAGTTGTTCCTACATTTCATGTACAGAGAAATACAATAAGTTACATTCAACTAGAAAAGTTATAGCTATTTCAGACAGAGCTGTCATCTTTGATTCCCAATTATTTTAATTATAGTAACTACAGCATTAAGAATACTACATTGATCTGTTACATCAGGTACTACAATGACTAAAAAGTGTCTTTAAAGCATGGATTATTTTATCCTGCTCCACTCCAGTACTCTAAATGGTGCTCAAGTCTATCTCAATGTCCAACTATATATTTGCATTTAAGTCAAGTTCAAAATTCAACCTTCATCTACTTTAAGTGCTTAGGATTTTATGTTTCTTTATCCTTTTGAATCATCCTTATCTTCTTAACTTGACAGATTTTGTCTTCAGGATACTAGCTGATACTATCAGTGATACTAGCTGAACATAATGATTTTTCTTCTTTTCATTGGATACCTTTACCTTTCTTCCAGTGTTGGCTTTCTCTCAACTTATCAATGCAGCATAAATGGAAGGAAATCCAGAATTTTATCCTGAAGACAATTATGACTTAAACTGCTGGTGAATTCTGAGTGGGGAAGGTAAAATTTTTTGGTCTCCACTATCAAAACATAAGTAAAAGCATAATTGGTTAGTAAAAAGTCACCTTAATTTTTGAGAATAATATTTCCCATTAATGACAAGGTAACTTAAACCCAAGCATCAAAAGGGAGAACTTCACCATCAAATGCACATCAATCTTTGAATTCCCTCAATGAAAAGTTGATCCTTCTGGGAATTTAAACTCCTCATGTCTCTGCAGGGTGTGTTGTGCTTGTTTCTAGCCTATTGGCAACTTGCTGATGGCACACCAACACAATTACTAAAAAAATAAATAAAACCTGCTACCAATTGTTCGAGTAAAGGAAGCAGCTTAGGGGATCTTACAGGTTCACTTGGGCTAGTGCTTCTGATTAATTCACCCTCCACAACGGAGTGCCCAGCCACCAACCCTAAAAATAGTTGCATCACAGTGACACTGTAGGCACAGCTACTCTAAGATGTTAGTTTTGTCTGTAATGATAGTGTTTAGTAATGGGTAGAACAAACCATTAGTACCAAGTGTACAGTACGTTGGTAATGCATGGCTTTAGGAACATTTCCACTCAAAATTTAAAAACTAATCAGATTTAGCAGTATAGAATTGTAACACCATCAAATGGTTTAGGATGGAAGGGACCCTAAAGATCAGCTAGTTCCAATCCCCCTGCCATGGGAAGGGGCACCTTCCACTAGACCAGGAAACTTTCTTATGTTTTGCAAATTTTCATGTCTAGCTCAGTTCCATTCTGTTCTGTTCTCCCTCTGCCTAAATTTCTTTAATAAAAAGAGCTACAAATATTTCTGTATATTAAATTTTACTATACTTACATTATATTAGAAATATTATATTATAATAGAAATATAATTATTTATATGCAATTATTATTATTTATATGTGTAATATTTTTCAAATATTTTATACATTGATTGTTGATATTAATTAAGATATTATAAACTCTCAATTTATAAAAGAAATGGAGGATCCAGGAGAGAACCAAGAATCCTGAAAGGTTTAGAAAACATGATCTACACATATGGTCTGTGATAAGTAAATCATTTTGGTCAACAACAGAGATGACTCTTGACATTTAGACATCAAGATTAATGACTAACTGTTTTCTAGATCCACTGCAAGCCAGACAGGAAATGTTGATACACCTAGCAAAAACAAACTCCTTGGGCAGTTAAATAAAAATTATATCTGGGATGTAGAGGACTTCTGTCTTGAATAAATTTAACAACTTGGACATAGGAATAATTTGGCTTTAACAAAGTCTACCTCGAGATTTTGGACACCTGCATCTACCCATTTAATGTTTTTTAGTAATAAAAATCTACCTGAGAAATTAAATATAGATTCAGCAACAGCAGAATTTGTGAGAATAAAATTGAAGTTTATTATTATATTATGCCTGAAGATGCATAAAAATAAATGGGTTTTTACAAACCCAATTTTTAAGGTGTGTTTATGGCAATAAAAAATTTGAGTTTATTCTCCAAAAATTTAGCTGTCATGTACATGCACACGTATTAGATAGACCTAGCAAAATTCAGCAATGACCTTGCAAGTAAAACATATAATTATTAAAAAGAAAATCTAACAAAACAAATGCATGCTAGCCTTGCATTGGTTTAACTTAGAAAGCTTATGCAAGGCAAAATTTTGTTGGTATAATTGAATTAGCAACTCATATGTCCCTTTTTTTTTTTTTTTTTTTTTTTTGAGCTTTGAAAACAAATTCTGAGATCCTGTTTAGTGCTCTGCCTTAAGCAGCCTATAATTTGCATGCTCAAAAACTACCTTTATCCAAGTGAAATTGCATTATTCCAAGTAAGGCTGAGAAATATGAACATGTCACTCATTGCACTCAGGAAGGTGCATAGACAGGGATTTTATAATGTCCACAAGAGGTAAGCGTCAGAAAATCCAACAGCTCAGGTTCAGAATTCAAGCTTTCCTGGGGTGCCTAGAGATTTTTCTCTGTAATCAAACTGTGCAGATTTTATTTTTTTAACTTACATAGAATACCTAAAGATACATTACATGAAAACAAAATATCTGTGCTTTGAAAAAGGAAAGAAAAAAAAAAGCAACAGAGGAAAGGGATTTAATTTACAAATTCAAATGCCTCTCATCTTTCTTCTTTTGATCAGTTTATAGAATTTTCTTCTTGATGAAGGCCTTATGTTGCTTCAAAATCTTGAGTCGTTCAGACTACATTCTGAAAATTCTAGTGATAACCTAGAGGCAACCAGTAGCAGATTTTAGAATCCAGCACTGAAGGGCATTTTAGATAAGTACTTAGAGAGCACAGTACATTACAGAGCCCACAGCAAGAGTTCATAGACTACCTCAAAGTAGTTTGCAAAGATTAAGTTCTATCACCTCCTGCAGTCAGAACATTAAAACATGTAAGTTTGATTAAATATTTTAGTGCATGCAAATAGGTTCTAACTAGACAAAGCTAATTTTCAGGGGGGTTTGTTGTTGGTTTTTGTTTGTTTATTTGCTTTTCATTAAAATTCTTTTATTTTGTTTCTTCTCCTTGCCACAAGACTTTTGCCACTAAATCAGTTTTCATCTACCAGGCTACTTGAATTTCAACAAAGTAACATCAAAATATAGTTTCTCCAGAGTAGGAGGAACATTTCAATTTGTAGTCCAAAAAGGTGTGTATTGAAACTTTAGTAACACTTTCAAAGGGAAAAATAATGTGGACTCTTCCACAGCTCTAAATTACTGATAATAGTCTAACTGTGTGACAAGCTGAAATCCAGAGCAATCTGCTTTTTGAGGTCAGGATTCTGAGTAGTTTTTAAAGTGGACAATACACAATTTAAATGTAAAAATTAATTAAACAAGTAACTCCCACATTACAAAATTTTATTCTATACAATGTAGCACACCACTAAAAAACAGCAGTAAAAAGTCTATAATACATAACGATAACGTTTTAGTACCATAGTAATGTACTTTCAAGACAGTAATGCATTCTAGTTTAAAAGAAGCTCTTCATCAGATAGCATGAGAAAACAAGGCATAAAAGGAAGATAGAAAAATCTTCTTAATGGTTCCTGTGCAGATAATGTAGGGTGAAGACAATCAATACCCATGCCTCATTTATTTTATGGCCTTGAACACTTAAAGACAAAATCTTAGTATTTTCTGCTCTGTTTGACTTCACAGACCTGCATCAGTAATGACAAAACATATTTGCATATTAAGATGTAATTTATATGAATTTATATTAAAATGGTATGTGGTTATTTTTCCCTAATAAAAAAAGGTAACACCTACTTTATTAGTCCATTAAAAATCCCATTGGCCTACTAATTTGGTTAGTCATCGAAATGACGCAAACTATCAATCCAAAGGATCATAAACATAATATATAAAATTACATAAAATATGTCAATAATTTAAACATCACATTAAAGACTTTAATAAATAAGACTAACCTTTACAGTTTGTGCAACTACTCCTAAAAAATAAGATTAAAATACGTAAGTTTTTCAATATCTCTTTTAGGGTGTTTTAACAATTATTTAAAGTTGTTTAAAAGTGATTTTGTGTGACAGTCTTACCACCATGTTTCAACTACTTACTACCTCAGACAGATACAGTGCTTAGAAACACATATGCTTTACTACAAACAGAACAGGGAAAGCCACCACATGAAAGAAAATTTAAGAAAAAGGTACACTGGAAAAATAGATAATTTCATCCCGTTCTTCTAAAAACACACAATGGAGCCATTTTATCATATTCAAGATATGCAGCAATAGCAAGATGGAAACTGGTTAAGTCATCTATGTAACAGTTTTAGCTAATAATAATAGCTTAAATGAAACAGTAAAGCTTATCCTAAATTTAAGAGAAGAAAGAAATGGTTTGGACTTTCACAGTGTTCTCTCTGCAGTTTTCCTGTATATTTAGAAGTCTGGGTAACAGGAAACAGTCTGATCCCGTAAGCCTTTACACTAATATCTTTAACAGACTGGTTTCAATCTTTTAACCTACTTGGCAGTTCTACTGTTTTTATCATTCTCCAAGGAAAACAGTCACTGCGGGTACACACTCTGGTAATCAAGCATAAGGATAAGATTTGACCTCCTCTTTATGACAGGTTTCACTACTGCTCAAAAGTCAAATTGTAATACTAATATATTTGCTAACCCATGTAGTACTATAGAATAGCGATTTTTTTTAAGCTCATGAAGGAAATTAGTATCACAAATTAAAATTATATTGTCTTTTACTTGTGCTTTACCTTTTTTATGATCAGAGTTAAATCAGCAAAGGAAAGCTGCTATTTCACGGAAAGGCAGATCATCCTTACAGAGTACAGAGTTTGTACCAAGTGCAGCAGAGACAGAAGTCACTAGAGGCCACCTATAACTGATAAACTCCTCCAAGCATGTGCACAAGGCAATACTGAACACTGCAACTGGGGGATCTTAACAACTTTGGGTGTATATTGTTCTAGGACTGTCAAAATTCTGCTGATCAGAATTTACAGTGGAAGTTTCTGTCATCTACTTCCTAAAGTAGATTCAAATCTTGAAGAAAACACCAGCTTTTCAGACTTATTGCTTAATACTTCTGCCTACTCAAAGTAAATGTATTCACTTTTACAATTTTCCCTGATTTAAAATTACAGAGAAGGTGAATTTTGCTCTTCCACTTTGGCACACTAGACACCAAAACATAAAGTACTTCCTGAATATGGTCTCACTGAATCCAGTCACACCAAAATTTGGTAGTAATGAATGATGAGGATAAGTCATTCATGGAGCTGTTTCCACAAATATTTTAATTTAAAGCTTAGAGATTAAAAATATTTTGAGAGGTAAAAAAATAAGCACTTCAGTGCTAATCTAACAAAACCCTTGTAATTATAATAAACTGAAATATTTTATATGTCTCCGTGGAATGCCTCATAGAACTTGCCATTAGTAGAGTCCTGGGGCTCACAGGTTTACAAAGAACAGAGCTATTTTTTAAATACAGTATCTCAGATTTTCAGCCTTTTCTACAGCAATGTGGAATTTTAGTTTATATCTCCCTGGAGATTTCTTGACTGTCAGCGCTTCAACACAGAGAAATGGATGCTCTAAAACATATTTTTTCTGTTTCATATAAATTGCTAGAGAATTTGTATGCTTAGGTTGAAAGAAAATACATAAGTCAAGACTGAGAGTTAAGGCTGAAAGAAGATTTTGGACTTGCATCCAATGACTACTGTAATCTGAAGCTGAAATGGAAGAAAGATGCTATCTTGCAAACTGCCAGACAGACAAAAGAATCTGATATAGTTTCCATCAAAAATCTTTAAAGATACACAAAATCCACTTCCTTTGCAATATTGCTGCTTGTACATTCCTAAATTATGGATCTGAAAGAAATGCTGTGGACAGTATCTTTCCCATGACAGGGTAAGACTCTTATAAAAGAGAGAAGCAAGAAAGAATGAGAGAGAATATTTCAGCAGTACCTGTTACCTCTCTGATGGTGCTAGAACCAAAGGACATAAATAATTTCCCTGGAAACCCCTTCTGTATTGCCAGATAATATTTAGTAGTATAGCTACTCTGCAGGGTATCATGGGATAAAAGTAACGAAAGAAAACCAGAAAATAATGACCATCCACTTTAAATCTAATATGTTCCTTCTTATGCATAGGAAAAGAATTTACAGCTACTAAAGTGTTATGGTTTGGGAATGATATTCCACAATTTAGTGTTCCCACTGAAACACTCCAAACCACCTGCCACTCACCCACTCACTTCCCCTCTGAAGAGGGATGGAGAGGAGAATTGAAGTCTCAAAAGGTAAAGATCACGGGTTATGGTAAGAACAATTTAATGGAAGCAACAGCAAAATAAGAAATGAACAAAATTACACCAATTTTAATAACAGAGTGTGCAAGAGAGGTGAGTGAGTCCCCCACGAGTGCTCGCCATGCAGAACATCATGCTATCTTGACTGGAAGGGACCTCTTTTGCAGCGCCCCCTGCATAAGGATGGAGGCAGTGCAGAATAACAGGTCCTGGTCACGCACCTCTTGGGTACTGCAAAAAGTAACCCTGAGCTGGCAGAAACCAAGAGGTAAATAGGAGGTAAAAGATGCAGGAACAAAAGCTATCAGGAAGCCTTTAAAAATACTTAAATAACAGTGATGATCACAATAAAAACTTTTTTCTTTTTTTTAAATCCTTATCAGTTGTGCTAATAAAATCTGTCCTAGCATTTTAAGCTAAATAATGCTTCCTAGGCTTGATGTTTATTAACAAATTTCAAAGAAATTGGAAAATATTTCAGTTATAATGCAAAAACCTTCATGGCAGATGAGTTCCTGTCTACAGCTCTGGGGTATTCACTTGGCTCCAACCCAGTCTTTTATAATAGCTTCACACTAAGTGGTGAAACAGGATCTCTAATGTTGTCCCAACATTTCACTTCCATTACGCAGATAGCTCCTTACCACAGACTGAACTGTGAGTATTAAATATATGCAAATCCTGGAGCAGACTTTTAATACCTGCCTTTGAAAACAAAAATGGAAAGAATTTTTATACTAAGTGTAAGTTAAATGTCTTGTACTACTTTTTCAATTCTCTTTAAATTTTCTACTCTTGAGTTTTCGTGTTGATTAATGCACAAATGCATAATTTCAGCCTGAAGTGTAGATAAGGTAGAATGCAAAATAATTATTTTACTGGTCATCACAAGAACTCCTAATAGGCCTTTGATGTACGGGGAATTATTTTTAAGAGCAAGAGATAGGGAGATAATGTATAATGAATATAGGTATAAAAAGTTTTAATATCTCATAAATAGCTGTGACACTTATTTAAACAGGTTTTTATGTCCTTCTATCCAATATTTTATCATCCTCAACTGATACATTTTTGATCATTTTAATTCCTTCTGTTCAACGCTAGATTTCTTTAAAAGCCAACATTTAAGGAAATGGCTAAAATAAACAGGTGGTAATGCCGCAAAAGCTTTAATATGATTAGAACACTTCAATTTTCCTTTATGTCAAAGGAATATAATCTAATATTATGTGAGTTGTTTAAAGAAATAAACTAAAAACTTCACCTAGACCTCAAAGCAGATATAAGCAAAACTATCAATCAGTTTTTCAGTGAAAAATGAGCAAAACTGAAGGGAGGAATCTAAACAATTCACCAATATTATCTAATTATAAAAGGAATTAATTGTGACCTTAAATGTTTAAGCATGTTTGTTACTTTTGATTGCTACTTGAACTGTTTAGTCTAAAAATAGAAAGAACAAAGAACTGTGTCTTTGTTGCACTATATGTCATCTGAAAACATGCATATCTTCTGAAACATATCAGGAGAATTGCTGTAGTGATTCTGAACCGTGATGCATAAGTTCTCAATTTACTATTAACAACTTGAAAAAAGAGAAACACACTGAATGTTCTCAAAGAACTTTAGAAGGACAGATAATTCAACTTTTCTAGCGTAATTCTGTAGTACTTAAGAAGACAGCAAAAAATACACCAAGATTCAAGCACAAAGAAATTTGATTAAGAAGTGGTATTCATTCTTCCAAACAGCATAGTTTCAAGTACTGCTTTTGCTTTAAAAAAATCCTTTTTCTGTTTTATTTTATTATTTCTTATTCACTAGTATGTGCCCTTATCATAAAGTCTCATTTAAAGAAGACAGAGATCCTTATATCCCACATTCAGTTAGTTGAAGCTGTGCATCCTGAATAGTCAAATAAAAATGTCAAAATAAAGACATAATGAATTTCACAAAAATGGTAGTAAATGACAGAAATTGTCTCAGTCGAGTAATACAATTCATAAAGAAATTTTACATATTTTTTATTAGTTTGTTTTTTGTTGGGTTTTTTTGGGTGTTGGTTTTGTTTGTTTGGGGTTTTTTTGTTTGTTTGGTTGGTTGGTTGGTTGGTTTGGTTTGGGTTTTTTTTCGGGGGGGGGGGTGATTTGGTCAGAAGGCAAGCATTAACGAATATTTTCCTAAATCTTCTTCATTTACTTTAAAATTTGGATCTAATTTATAACATTATCATCTACATTGCTTAAAATATAAAGCTTCTAATAAAGCACAACAGTCAGCATCTGTAATAGTATCTATAAATGGGTTTTGGAGCTTTGCATTTAATTTTAATAAAATGAAAGCTCTTTATTATAGATAAACACTTTTTTCTTACAGATAGAGGGAAAAAACATACAAGGAAACCAATAAAATAGGAATTTCTCTCTTCAAATAATAAATGCTGCTTTAAATAGAGTGACACAAAATTATTTTAGAAGAAAATGTGTATACCTAATTTCCTACATCTTTACTTCATCTAGCATTTAAAACACAGGGAAGTTCATCACAAGTTGTCTGAATCAAACAACAGGATGACTTTTTGAAAAATAAGAC
>NW_020955275.1:674282-684030 GCF_003031625.1 Empidonax traillii
TTTTTTTTTTTTTTTTTTTTTTTTTTTTTTTTTTTTTTTTTTTTTTTTTTTTTTTTTTTTTTTTTTTTTTTTTTTTTTTTTTTTTTTTCCCCTAAAGGACAAAAAAACACAGAGAAATTGATGACTATGAGTTGGACTTCTCAAGTAGGAAATGCTACTTTAAAGGGACATACTGTATAAGAAACATTGTCAAGAATATGACCTTGGAACTTCAAGTCCAAATTTAGTTTACCGAGCTACAGCTCACAAAATGCCATTACTATGTATACTACCATATGTTGTTTAAATGTCTTTGCATACAGAATTAGGTTGCTTCATGACTTTCTGACGATTTCCCTTAAATGCAATTTTTTCCTAAGCATAGAAAATACAGATGCTGTGATTTAGCATGCACAGGGAGGTCTCAGTAGGAAACTTGAATTCAAAGAGAATTGCATAGGCTTACTGTTCAACACCAAATTGATTTTAAAATTGCTATATGACAACCTACAGTCTAAAGCTCTGCACAATTTGGAATCTCTGTTTTTTTCTGGCCTATTATCTTTAAGGGTGTAGAGGATGTTGAGACCATCTGAAGTTGGCCATTTCAAAGAAGTGCACATAACGTTCAGCTATTATGTTTGTCAATTTGAAATCCATTTCCAGCTGAGGTCTAGAACACAGATTCAGGTTCATTTAAACATAAACTTTTATGTTTTCAGTCTGACATCTGCAGAAACTGAGCACTAGTGCTCTGTATTTTATGTAGCTGAAAGTAAAAAACCAAACAAAACCAAATAATTCTTCTTAGCAAAGAAACATTTTTGCATCAGAAGAGATTCTGCTTGTTTGTCCTTGTGCTGTAAATAAAGTTGAAGCTGTTATTGAATTCTTGAGAATGCTTTTAGTAAATACCAGATTATATATAGCAAAAACTGTAGGCCCATTGTTTTTTCACCACAATAGTCTGGGGATCAGATTTGCAATATTCACTTCTATTAAGAATGGAGATAATAGTTAACTGCTTCTCTGCCAATGGATATGAGAGTGGCTGAATCCAATCAGAGCAAAAATCCCTCTGACTGGGAGCAAAGACAGGTGGTTAGGGAAGATTATAAGGATGATGTAAACATATCTGTGTCTATACAGTAGGCTTGTATTCCCTCCAAGTTTCTAGTAATGTATTGTTTGTAGATATCCTAAATAAAAGTACAACCCTCAGGTTTATCAGTCTGTTGTGATTTAAGTAGGTTTTGTATTTAATTTCCTTTTTCTGACATTCTTTTGGAATAACTGTTTCTTTTAGAATGAACCCCCTGCTTTGCCAAAGCCAGGGAGTGGGGGGAAAAGAGGAAGACACCATCACAATGGAAGCAAAACTCTCCATCTTTTGACCATGTTTTTGTTCAGACATGCACACACCAGCATTTGTCTTAAACCAAGACACAGTCTTATATGGATTTTTCTTCTAAGCACCTCCTGAGCATATGTAGGTCCAATAGTCCTGCTATCTTAAACCAACATATTCCCACTTAAAATATATGTTTTGTAAAAGGGACATACTCTTTCATTGCTTATAAAGTTACTTTTGGAAATATTTGTTAAAACAAATATACTCTGGCACTAGTCTGCTTTAGTAAATGTGACTATGCTTCTGCCTGGAAAACCTGACAGAATGACATGTTCAAAATGTAAAACCAAAGACTCTCCTTTACTGGTTATTTATGCAAACCTTCAAGGAATACATAGACCTCCAGTGGTGTGTTCTTTCAGCCATTACCAATTAACTATCATCCTCATTCTTCAGATGAAGAATTTTAGCCCAAAGTTTTCAAAAGATATTACAGTAGTTTTCAGTGGAATTTTAGAAAATTATAACTAAATTGTCACAGTTAAACTCATTATTAATTAAACTTATTTAACTTTATACAAGGTTACTAACAGGAAAGATACTGCCTATTTTTCTGGTGATTTTTCCTGTACAGTACATTATTATATTAAGACTCAGTCACCTGTGCTACAAGACTTTAGCAGCCTATAACATATTTATTTTGCTGAATTAGTATGTAATAGTTATCTAATTTCTGTGTAGTTGACTTCATATTGTCACAATTAACACAAATGTGCCTTTAAGGAGATCATTAACAACATATTTCAAATTATCACAACAAAAAGGTGTTTTTTATACTGCAATTCTTCTGTGCCTCTTTTTATCTATCTAAACTCTTAATAAAAGCTAATTTTTCACACATAGTACAAGGTCAGTAAAAACTGAAGTGCTAGAGGTGGCATAAACATATATATTACTATATTTTCTGGTGTCAGATTTAGCAACTAATATTTGAAGCAATTTTGAAAATAAAAAATTTTTCATAGCTATGTTTTAGTAGTTGATTGTCTAACAGTGTAACAGAATATCAGTACCAGTACTCCTTGCATGCCTTCCAAAAAATAGTAGTTATAAAAAATTGCTATCAAAGCACTTTAATATGAATAAAAAGAACAAAAGACTGTTTTACTAAGCTTGCAGTTCTCAATGACAATAGTTTTAAAATTGTTTTAAAGACAAATAGAATAAACCAAACAAAGAAAGAATCAGATTTGATAGGTTAACATTGAGATTTCAACAATAAAGATAATATGGCCAATTTATAAAATGATTGATAGAATTTATTGTATAGAAAATTTTTGTTCAGATTGAATTTCGTAAGCCACAAAAAATTGTGCCAGAAAAAATATATTCCAGTTAAACGCAAGAAAAAGATCAGAGATATTGCTTGGTTCTTGGAATAATCTGTTTCTGAGGTAGTTCTTGCTTTGGGGAAGAAGTAAAGGAATTTTAAATGGACATAATGAAAAATAAGAGTGGTTCATAGTAAGAGTTGTTCAGAATTGCAGTAGGTACAGAAAAGCTGCAGAATTAACGTCCTTTGAAATTTCCAAAGCTACCGAAGAAAAGCCATTAGGAATTTGGCCTAACTTTGAAGTTAGCCCTGCTCTGAGAAAAAGGTTGGACTACATACCTGCAAGCCATGCTTTACAACACAATTTTCTATGCTTTCTATAAAAGCTCTATATATCTGTGCTGTGCTTGGCAGAGCTGATCTGGCAGAATATAAGAACAAGCTTAGCTGTATATGATTCTATGATGTAATTTGTGAGGAAGAAGACTGTTCTCCCTACAGGCCACAAGGATGGTGTGTTAACCAGCACTTTCAGTGATAATGTTGTCTTATTTAGCACCTGGGGAACATTGAGAGGCCACTGTCTGACCTTAAGTAGGTCAGGTAAACAAGCATTTTCACCAGCTGCTTTAGTTCTTAACTTTCTAGTGTTTGTGTGTACCCTTAGTACCTTCTGTCCTTGTGTTTAGACACTACGTAAATGAAACTCACAGATTCGCCTACTCTCTCCTGTTTCTATCTACCTAGAGTCACAACTCCGGTATTTTACTCTGCTCTGAAAAAAAACCAGAACAGTCACAACCACTGCCTTAATTTCTGTGTTGGCTCACTTGACTTCAAACAGGAATCTTATCCCACCATGTCACTTCTACAGGAAACATACTATAGATTCTTCCTTTCCTTCTTTCTTTCTTTCTTTTAAAAATCCAGTCTTGCTAATCTCAGTGGAGTGAATAACAATACAAGTGCAAATTAACAGACCACATCTCACTATACATCATGCTCCCCTGTCCAGGGGAAAAGACACTGCACTGTCACTGCAGAGACCCGGGTTCGATTCCCGGTCGGGGCCCCTCCCTGGGCAGATGGAGCTCCTTAGCCCATAAGGCAATCCATCTACGTCCTGAGGACCTCCCTGCCACTGTCCAAGCGTGCTTGGCCCCGGCAGATGAACCTCAGGATTAAAGGGTGGGCTCAGTTCCACGCACACTGTGTCTCACCTAAAAAATCCAATGCGCAGGCTGGAAGGTGGAAAGACCTTCCCCGGTTCTTCGTTCGCGAAGAGACTGGCCATCATACATCATGCTATGTACAATAGGACTGAAATAAATATCATTGTCATATTCAATCCAAAACACATCACTATATTATCTACAAGTAAAAAATTACCTCTATCCCAGCAGGACACATACAACCTTTTTACAAAGTTCCCACTACAGTTAACCCTAGAAAAAGTCTAATTTTTTAAGGTCATGACTGCTACAGCCACCTGCTCTTCAGCTCCTATAAAATTCCCATAGGATTGTCTAGAAGCTCTTGCTCAGTACTGCCCTACATTTGACAGTACTCGATCCAGGAGCATTACAGCCAAACTATCATAACAAAGCAGGAAGATATTAAATCAAGAATTTTTTATCACTTATTTTCATCATGTTCATTTTTCTAGCAGTGTCTGGGTTTTTTTACGTTTGTCTGGATGTTTTACACTTCCCAGACTGTTAACTTTTCACACATACACAAATCTAATCGCTATCTGCAAGCAAAGTTTGTTCGTATTCCAGCAAGTTTATAAACAAGTTTCTGGGGGGAAAAGCGGATTTGTTGACACACTAACTTATGTAAATGAGGGCCTTTAAGTCAGGTCACTATGGACATCTGGGCTACCTCAAGCAGTGTGAGGCTGAAGAGGTAGGCTGATTTGATGTGTGGTTTCAATGCACACCAGCATGTCTTGCAGTGAGAAAGGCCCAGCTGGGATTCTCTGAGCTTGCTGGTGCTCCTTGACATAAAACTCCTCTGAATTCCTGGAGTAACTGGGCAGAACTCTGCAAAGTTTCAGCAGATCAGGACACAAAAATGAAGAAGCTCCTGGAATTTTCAGGTTGGAACTTTAGGGGGAAAGAAACAGTGCCATAAAATGGCCTTGGAGACTGCACAATTTTCCTTCTGCATCCTTCTTCTTGCCTCGAGGCATGTGTCTGCCTAGAGCAAATTTTCATGGCTCAGTAACGAATTCTTGAAAATTACTGTTTTTAATGTGAGTGTTAGCACAGCTCCTACTATGAGATAGCTTTGTACAGTGGAGATGCAGAAGACTAAAAATTAAGTGGAAAAATCTGATAAAAAATACATGCTGGAGCTAAAAGAAAATAAAGTGTCAGAGCAATGTAACTTGACAGAACTCCTAGAAACTCTTTTTTATTTCCCTCTTTTCAACATTTTTAATTTCCCAGACAAAACACATCATAGTACTAATATAATAAGCTTGAAAACACAACTAAGGTAGAGAGAAAATTAGTTTTAATGGAATCTCCTGATCCCACATTTATGCTTTTGACAGGATCAAACCTACCTGCAGAATTTCTATCTGAATGGAAGGGGGGGGGAAGAGAGAAAAATAATGGGGTTGTATTGTTGAATAATGGGATCCAAGTTCTAAATAACAAGTAAAAGAAAAAAGTGGATAAGCAGTGAAAGAAATAACCACAGGAATGTGAAAAACAGAAAGCTGATGACATAAATCCATGAAGGGAGAGAGCCGAAAGACAACATCCTTTCAATCAGAATGTTACATGATGACCCAAGATCTCCAGTTTTAACCAGCTTTGGGGTAAAGATTTGCCAAAAAAAATAACCTTTGCTCATTGTAATAGTAGAAACCACATCCTTAGCCTCTGACCACAAAAGGACTGAGCATGTGTCATTACTTCTTGGGACACATCTTCCTTTAAGTCAAAGAAGGAAAGGATGAAGCAAGAGCAACTTAGCCAAGTAATGACTTCAGTGAGATATGCTAACAGCATAAGATTGTAACCATATAAGAATGTGTGTAGATATATATATATATATACGTAACCATATAAGTATGCCTGGTTTTGTTAACCTCTGTGGATCTGCAGAACAGTAAATAAATCAAGTACCTCAACTCTGCATGTTGATTGGCTTCTTGCACACTGGGTTTGATTTTGAGATTTTTCAAATCATGCTGTTCCCTAAAACTCCCACCCCACTCCTTTGTTCCAGTGTTTTGTTCTTTATTTTGTTTGTTTGTTTGTTTTGGTTTGGTTTGGATTTTTGGGGTTTTTTTTGTGTCAAAGGTGTCAATGTTGTAAAATAGATATACTTTGATTTCTCCTGTGGATACTGCACTTACTGCTTAGTAACAGTAGGAATATGACTGGTTTTTAGTTCAGAATTTTCTTTCCTTGCAAAAGGGCACAATCATTCTATGCTGTGGTTATGTATCTCTTGTCTGAATTATCAATCTTCAGTGAAGTGCTTCAATAACTGACCTTATTTTCAGGTGCTGAGCCCCTGGCAGCTCCCTTTAAAGTAGATGCAAGTTTGCAGAGGCTCAGCATTTCAGAATCAAGGCACTTAAATTTGTTGCCTATCTCTGGATTTAAAAATCTGGCTTGAGGTTCACTTTTCTTTTTTTAACTTTGCTCTATAATCCAACATCAAGGGAAAAGTGATGAAAGCAGACTTGACTACAAGACAGAAGAGCTCCAGCTTTAGAATGCCTTTTTTCTGTCTGCTGGAGTTCATTATTAAAGAGACAGTGTGAGTTAAAATAATGCCTGTTAATTCAAGCATTATTTTCTAATATCTTACAGCTATAAATAACAATTAAGATCATGCATCTGAGAAGGGCTTTTTTTGCCTTTTTTCCACCTTATAAACTTTATGTTTTTCACAGGACTGCTTGTAAATTTGACAGTTGCTCAGATTTGGCCAGGTTTACTTAAATATTTCTAATATGACAAGCCTTTCAGTTTGAACCAAGCCTTACAAACCTGTCTGACCTGAAGTGGACACTGAACTACTTTCTTAATGGGCTAAAATCAAAAGAGAAAGCCATACCTTTAGTTTTAATACTGTACTTTGTTACAGACCACAGATATTAATTAAGCAAGGTCATTTCAAGAAATAGGTACTTGCTGTAAAGCAGCCAATACAGCTGGAAAACAAACAAATCAAGAATTACTCTCCTTACACACATGATGCTCTGATGTCATAAATATTTTCTTATGGCCCACATTCTTGGCCACTATTTTGCAGCTAAGTGGTTCATGACAGAACTACACATGTTTTTAGCTTTCTGCAATCAGACCTGAACAGAGGTGGACACACTTTCTGGGTCACAGTTTTGGGGAACTGAGTCACTTTCTGCTGGAGTTCTCCACTTTGAAAAGAGGCATATGTGTAGTACTAAAGACATGACAACTATTATTTCTTCATGAAATTATTGGCAGTAGTGTTATATTTTACATTGCAATACAAATCAGGTAATTTCCGCTCCCTCCACTAAAGAAAAGGATGTTTGCAGAATGAGCTGATGAAGAATCTACCAAATCAGAAAGTCATCATACCAGAATAAAACATGAGGGGCTTTCTTTATCAGAAATTTTATACACTAATACACAGTAAATAACCAATCAAGGAGGAATTAAAGCCACCATACTACTTGTTTCAAAGTTATCAGGACTTCAGCTATGTGGGAAAAAGTGAGACTGAAAAAAAAAAAAAGAAAACAAAATCAAGAAGTGTTATAATCTACCTTTTCAACTCTGGAGTACCTCCACTTATGCACAAAATATCTCATGTATTGTTGATGATGGTTAACAATTGCTCAAGGCTTACAAATTATGAGGACTCCCAAACATTTGCCTTTTCTCATGCAAAATTTGTGCTAGAAGATCTTCTACTTAACCTAAATGCCTTGAGAAGTACCACTGCCTCTTGCCCCCTAACAATTAATATTTTTGTTCAGACACTATTTTGTACACATTTTTTTGTGATTAAGCCCCTGTAAATCTACAGGGATAAAACAGTCAATCCCAAGCATTCAAAGGCAGCAATCAGGTCACAATGAAAGTCGTGTAATTACAATGGTTTAATACTGGTTTTTCAAGAATATTTTTTTCTTGCTATTGATTCCTCAGTATTAAATCTTTAAGGAATTCAACTTATTTCTGAATCATTTGGATTCAAAACTTTTCTTTAATGAAAGACTTTATGATTTTGAAATAAATGTCTAGCATACAGGTAGAAAACTAAAAACCAAACGAAACCAAAATAAAAATAAAATAAGGGCAATATTCAAACTAATGCACCATATACAAAAGAGCATAACCTTGTCTTACACAGTCCTGAGCAGTGCAGTACAGAAATCATTAGATTTGCTGGCTAGAAATCACTACCTTTACCACAGATTTTAAAGAAGTAGATGTGTTTTCTAGAGATAGAGAAGTATCAGCAGGGAAGTCTTTCTCTGGAATAACTTCCTGAGATTACATAGAGATTATAAATACAAATTTAAATTTCTACTGCATTTCTTAGAAAGAACAGGAAGAATTTCAACAGACTAGAGAAAATTATGTAAGAGCTAAAGAAAAGTCAAGTGGTTCAAATCACAGCTCTTAAATAAATTAGATACTTGTCCTACACTTTATGTTAAAGCAAGATAACCTGGGTTTCATATAATTTAAGACTATACCTGTATTTGTGTTTCTACATGTAGGTATCTAAGCTCCTATTATAGACAACTGAGATATATAAAAACAGGAAGCTGAGCTTAGAAACTAGACTGGCAACTAACCTTTCTGCTTTCACAGAATCAATGAATGCCTGGGGTTGGAAGGTAAATTTGAAAGAAAACTTGTCCAAATCTTTTGTTTAAATAGTGCTACCTAAAGACAGTTGCCCAGGACCATATCCAGATGGCTTTTGAATATCTTCAGGGATGGCCCCAGCACCTCACTGGCAACATGTGTCATGGCTCTGTCACTCTCACACATATCCTGATATACCTTATGTCCACAAGGAATCTCCTGTGTTTCACTTTGTGCCCATTGCCTCTTGTTCTGTCACGGGGTACCCTTGAAATCAACCTGGCTCCACTATATTCATTCTATGCATTGACAAAATTATCCTAAGCCTGTTCTCCAGGCTAAACAGTCACAGCTCACTCAACCTTCCCTCTTATGATAAACACTCTAGTCCTTTCATCACCCTTGCAGCCCTTCACTAGACTTTATATGTCCATGTGTCTCCTGTACTGAAGAGCTCAGGATTGGACACAATACTCTGGCTGGGGCCTCCCCAGGGCTGAGTAGAGGGACAGGATCACCTCCCTTGAGCCAGCTAGCAACACTTCTCCTAATGCAGCCCAGGATACCATCAGCCTTCTTCTCCACAGCAGCATGCTGCTGGCTCATGTTCAACTTAGTGTCCACCAGGGCATCTCAGCCCTTCTTCACCTAGCTGCTTCCCATCTGGGTGGCCCCCTGTCTATGCTGGTGCTCAGGGTTTTTCCTCCCCACATGCAGGATGTTGCACTTTCCCTCACCGAACTTCATAAGGTTCCTGTCAGACCATTTCTCCGGCCTGTTGAGATCCCACTGGATGGTAGCATGTTTCTCTGACATATCAGCTACTTTGCCTAGCTTTGTGTCATCAGGAAAAATGCTGAGGGTATGCTGTCCCATCATCCAGATCATTAATGAAGAGAATTAGAAACAGGATTAGACACAGTACTGACCACTGGAGTACACCGCCAGTTACTGGCCTCCAGCTAGACTTTGTTCAGTTGATCACATCTGAGCCTGGCCATTCAGCCATTTTTCAATCTGATCATCCAACCTGTATATCACCATCTTCTCTGTGAGGATATTATGGGAGCAGTATTCAAGACCTTACTGAAGCCATCTGCTCTCCCTTTGTCTATCACACCAGTCATCTCATTGTAGAAGATTAATAAATTGGTTAGGCACACCATAATATGATCAAGTATGACAAAGTGAGACAAAATTCTCCAAATGTCACTAACTGTTTCACCTGTAGTGTAATGTAATGGCCAGTCT
>NW_020955275.1:684102-696394 GCF_003031625.1 Empidonax traillii
TGGCCAGTCTCTTCGCGAACGAAGAACCGGGGAAGGTCTTTCCACCTTCCAGCCTGCGCATTGGATTTTTTAGGTGAGACACAGTGTGCGCGGAACTGAGCCCACCCTTTAATCCTGAGGTTCATCTGCCGGGGCCAAGCGAGCTTGGACGGTGGCAGCGAGGTCCTCAGGACGTAGATGGATTGCCTTATGGGCTAACGAGCTCCATCTGCCCGGGGAGGGGCCCCGACCGGGAATTAAACCCGGGCCTCGGCGGTGACAGTGCCCCTGGTGGTCTAGTGGTTAAGGACTGTTTCACCTAGAACTCAGAGAAAAGAGTAAATGTTTGGTTCATTTGTAGAACCTACACACAGATCCTTAGCATGTAGGCAGCAGAGGCCTACCCTTGCTCTTTCCATAGCCAAAGAAGAGTGGCTTTCCTAGGAGACTTTGCTATGTTTCCTCTGGTGGCAGCTCTGGATGATTCCTATGCAGGCAGTGATGTATCTTTTTCACTGACCTCCCTATCTCAACATTATAGGAGCACTTCCATCTGAAGACATGAGGAAGAAAGCAGGTAGGATGACAAGGGATGACTGTTTCACTCTGAGTTCATGGTGTAGCCAATGCAAAGGCAGCAACAATGTGGGGATGTTTTCTCTTCCCATCTACAAGTGATGTTGCTAACCCTCCCCAACCACTTTATGGTGAGTGAGAAATTCTTCAACTTTTTTTAATCTGAGTAATAGTATAACTGTTTGCTTTCTTTCACCTGAAAAATTGGCAAGTCAAATAGAAACATCTTGTGAGGCAAATTCAGCCCATGGGCTGTCTGCTACCACATAATATACAATAAAGGTATCCTGAATTCACAAAAACCCCTTAAACATTATTGCATGAATTAAGTAAACAACTTTTCTCTACAATTGGTTCTCTATTGCCATGTTCTAGAAGAAATCAGTTGCTACTTAAAAGCAAACACAAACTAGTAGTGGACTACATCTGTTCCATTTATATCCATTTGCACTGCAATATCAGCTCAGGAGGAGCTAGACTCGATATATCTATTTATAAAGCTGCAGTTGCAGAAACATCATGAGGTCTAATGCAAAACCTGAATCTATCTTTCAGACTCTGAAATCTGGGTGAAGTGGGTCACCAGCATGGGAGGAGTCCAGATATTGAATTTCAGTGTACATCCTGGCTACATAGCAGCAATGATAAGAGAGACTGGGTAGGTTGGGAACAAAAATTCCTAGCAGGACAATTAATTCACCTTGAAAATATTACTGAACTACTTGGCTACTGAGAAAGGGTTGACATAGAGCTGTGCCAGTCTCAGCATTTAAATAAACATCCACTCTAACTCAGCAATTAGTTATTTTATATTCTGAAGGGCATTTTTAGTCTGCAGAGTGTAAATATATCAGCTGAAGATACAGATTTGGAAATATTCATTTGGCTTTTAGTTTGTCAACCAGTTCATTAAAACTTGCTTAAGTAGCTGAGTGAAACTTCAGATAATGCATTAATTGGTCAAATTTCTCTCTTCATAGACTCTGTAAAGTTTCATGAAGTGAAAGGGAGCTTAAAGATCATCTGTTCCAACTGGATGACATTTCATGGGTAGGGACTCTTTTCACTAGCCTGGGTTGCTCAAAGCCTCATCCGACCTGGCTTGAACACTTCCAGGGAGGGGACATCATCAGAAACACAAAGCAGGGCCACTAACTGAAGATGAAAGGGCTCAGATTTTACTAGAAAAATATAAAGAAAGTTTCGAAATTTCCTTCTAGAATAATTCAGAGAGAAATTATAAAGTAGAGCTTATAAAATTCATGGTGATTGTTCCACTAGAAATACTATTTTAATGGTACTGTCTTGCCCCTGAAGTATCATTTTTCATTGCACACAGCTGTTTTATCCCGCTTCTCTTTTCACTTTACAGTCCTGTATCTGTTCTCAGTAGTTTTACTGTGAACATAAGCACATTTTGATAACTAACAATAAAAAAATCATTATAAGATTATGGATTTGGAACACGTTGTTTACATGTAACAATGTATTCACCTTTCTATGTGGAAATCCACTTGGTTTCACTGGGAAATGTAACTGACAGATATATAAAATTATCAGAACACTGAACTCTCTTTTATTCACATAGCAATATAAAATCAAATAGATCCACATTCAACAAAAGAATAAGGATAGCTGAAGATCTTCCTGTCTCAGTTTTCAGAGTTTGGCTAATTTGAGTTAAACATCATTTGAAATGGCAGCATAGGGAGTCCATATGCTTGCAGTTAAGTTGTTAGTTTTTCAGCCTTAAATCAGAAAGAATGGATTCTACCGAACCATAAATCTTGAGGGAGTTTCAAAGCTTCCATTTCAGTTGGACAATTTATTCAATCTCTGTGTTCTAGTGATCTATGCCACTGTATTTCAATGTTCAAACCTCTTGACACTTTAGGTTAAAAAACAAAACAAAACAAAAAAAAACCACCCTAAGATTCCTATTAAGTAAATATCTTTTAAGAAAAAAAAAAATTAAATATTAACAGTATTTATGAATAGGTCTTGATGAAGCTATAGGCTGTATCTTAATTTAAATGCTTTTTTTCCTTATCCTGTGTTGCAATGACCTAATTTTTCATGGAAGAAAAAGACAAAACACAAAATCAATTAGATGATAACTCTTTGATGTCTCTTCCCAATGGAGAAGCAAAAATTCTCAGGCAAATATTTTAGGAATAGGCATGATCTAATGCCGGGGGAAATCATCCACTATAAAAATACATAGAAGGGGGAGAGTTCTGTAGGATAGAAAGAGAATCAGAAAACGATGATAGAAGTTGAATCAAAATAATATTGAAAATTACAATAGCTGAAATCTCAGTATCTTAGTATCTGTGAACAAATTTTCTGGTAAGGTTTATAGTAGTTTATTTCAGTTTCGTTATTTAACCAAATTCCGGGGGACTGGATTCTGTCCCTTTCTTCTCTACTTATGACAACCACTCCTATGGCCATTCTAGTAGCAAGGAAGAACACAAGACCCAAGTAACATAAATTTCATACTGTACATATCTGCTAAATTACAGTTCAGTTTTCATTGCTGGTCACTCTTATATGTAACCATGGATCCTGCACAACAAACAACCATGGGTAATTTGAGTGAGAATAAAATGTTAGGCATAGCAGCTATCTATTTAGTAGCTTTTCTATAGGTTCTAAAAAATAAAAAAAAACCAAAACAACAAAAAAATGCACTAAAAAACAAAACACTCAGCTTTTCAAGCCAGTGAGATTAACACCTTTGTTTCAGATTCCCTTTCTCAAGAGAGGGATGTCCTAATAATAAGGCACACAACGAGAATATGAGAATCAGAAACTTGGGTAACACTCTCTCTCAATCCCCCTTTGGTTTCAGTTGTTTCTGTGTATGGCCTAAAAAAACCTACACAATGTATTCTGGTAGAAGTAAAACAAAATACCAAAACTGAACATGACCATATTCAGATTCTGAGCTTTCACAATATGGGATGGACCCTTTGGGAAATCCATTGTTGCCCTCTGTCTTAAAAAAGACAGGGAATAAAAAAATACCAGTATGGAGTGCCTGGGACAGTAGCTTACTTTAAAACAGACTTGCTGTCTTGCAAAAAGGCATGCATCATTTTTTCACAAAAAGTATGTCTTTATCTTCTGCAGGACAGTTATTTGATGGACTCACAAAATGCATGGAAATAAGACATATAATTTGCAAATAACCAAGTCCAGCATTGGGAAACTTTTACTTTGAGCGTCCAGATGGAATCACCTGCTAGAATTACACATTTTTTTTGCTAAATTATGGGTACTGAGACTCATACTAATAAAACACTTCTATAGTATTATTATGTCCACTGCCTCAGCTTGCCTAATTTGTCATTAGGTGACTGTCATTAGGCACAAGGCAATCTTCAAAAATTGTGTTGCTGTTTTATTCACGTGTCAACAGCATCTGGTAAGCATGCACTGTGACTTCCTAATTCATCTTTATGCTCTAAAATTAGTCCACATTCTGGAAAGAGCATGAGACCAGTTGGTAAAACAGTGAATTTGACCAGTCTGATCCATTGATTATACTTTGGGGATATTCCTCAGAAAACCCTTCTCCTTTTTACTACTACTGTTTCAGGGCTAAGTCTGAAAGACTCCTCTGAAATTAGGAACTGACATACCTTTCACCAGCATAACAAATAACAGCCAGAGTACATAAAAAGAAAAAGCAGTAATTTAGACCTAAATTTAAATTAAATTCATACACAGGGAAAAAGTACTATAGATTATTATTGATACTTCTCACCCATGCAACGCAGGCCATACTATCAGAGGAACATAAGGTTTGCCTAAATCAGACCTCCTGCTCCATTACCTACTACCAGTGCCAGGTTGTACTGAGTAAAAGATTTTATGAATGTGAGAGAGTAAAGCTTATCCTTTGTATTATATCCTATACTCCCAGTTTCTGACAACTAGAAAAAGCTAAACACTAAATCTTTTCACCGCATTTAAGAGCCACTTCTAGGCATATTCTCCATGAAATGATCTATCCTCTTTTATGGAGGACCCTCTGGAGACTATATATCTTCAAGAGAATGACTTCCTTAACTTAGCAATACACTATACACCATGAAAAAAAAAAAAACAAAACAAACATTTTCCTCCACAGATGCAGCAGTTATCCAATACCATGTGCTTGTCAGCTTCCACATCAATGCATGACACTTGGGTCACTGTAAAATGTTGTTAACTCCATTTACTGAAAGACACTCAGCAATTCTTTGTGTACACTGGTAACAGCCCCATTCAAGCAGGTCAGAACAGCACTGGGCAGGAACACAACAGGTAATGGACCAGGATGATTTATGAATGGCGTAAGGGAAAATACAAACTCTGGACACAGGCAGAACAAAAATTCCTGGTGTAACAATACCATCAGTAAAACTTGCTTTCAATTTTTCTTTGCTAAAATTGTCTGGGACTACAAAGACTTGTTTGAGTGTTACACAGGGTTTGGATAAATTTGGCTTAACATTTAAGAAAGTGTTTTAAAATTCTAATTCTTAAATGTGATTTTTTTCATTTCACGTCACTCAGAAAATTAAAAGGCTCAGGCTGCTATTCTTCTACTGAGTCAAAAATATTCTGCATACTTGTATCTTACCACATTTTAAACACTATTTCCTAATGCCAGGACTACTAGGAACAGTTTACCCTTTTTTAATGTACCAGCAAAGATAGTACTTTCAAACAATTAGAGATCTGTTAAACAAACAACCCCCCCCCAAAAAAAAAAAAATCGGAAAAAAAAAAAAAAGGAAACTCAAAACCCAAGTGATACTATGGATTCCTCTGTGAAATTTATATTTTGATGAAAACATTATGTAACTGACAGCGTGAGCATATGGATAAAATTATATATGGACATTGCAATTCACCTCAAGAAGATTTCACCTCTGTGATATTTGCTTCTGTAGTTTTACATGGAGAAAGAAAAGAAGAAAAGATTCACCCACCCTTCAGGAAATCCTGATCATCACACTCATTCTGTGTGGTAGGGTAAAATCAAAAAGACTGTGCAAAATTCCTTCCATATTTGAGAAGTATCTGGCTATTATTTTCTTTGTGGCTCCCAACGACAACATATTTTAGGTCTCTTTTTTTACACCCAAAAAATCTTGGAAAACCTATCCATGATAACTTTGGTATTTAGTGGTTAAATATTTGGCCTAAACATCTTTAAATATAATAGTTTTAATCAGTTTAGCTAGATGCATCGTGAGTAAAACCACTGATATAAGATGAACAATGAATCTTCCAGAGCAAAACTGGCCTATGACAGATATCACTTACGAAAAGTAATGAAATGGTTGCTCCTGAGGCACTTAAGACCACAGAGAGAGTACATAGGAATTCAGTCTAAGCAAAAATATAACAACAGAAATATCAAAATTATCATAATTTCTGTTCTTGACAAGGCTGAAATTTCTTTCTAGTTATGTAATAGCAATTTTCTGGTTTTCAGTAACCTGACTGAAATGATCCAAAGCTTTTCAGGAAAGGAGTGTGCTACTTACAACTTGTGCCTGGTGGCACTTACTAAAAAAAAAAAGAACTTTTAGGTTTATGGTGACTTATGAATTAATGGTTTAAGTTGCCATGTTCAGGTATAATGGAACTATCAATACAGGAGAGCTTGCCACACATCAACCATTTCACTACTTTTAGTGATCACTGTGACAATATCACAGTATCCAAAGACAAAGCTACATGAAAAGCATTATTTTAAAAACTAATTCATTACTAATTAAACACTACACTGCACTGTCATATCTAGATTTATCTCTTACTCTGGAATCAGCTCAGGGAAACAACCTCAATCTGAGTGGCAGCGTTCATGATGTATCTCTCAAGGCCAAACACCTAAAACACTCTCAAGACTTCTCTTACTTATTGACTCCACTCTTCTAGCTCAGTGAACCGGAATGACTCAAAGCACCATCACTGACGCTTTCCACTCATTTGTACAGGAGAGTGGAGCCCCTGGTGGTCTAGAGGGTAAAGACACTGCGCTGTCACTGCAGAGACCCCAGTTCGAGTCCCGGTCAGGGCCCCTCCCCGGGCAGATGGAGCTCGTTAGCCCTGTAAGACAATCCATCTACGTCCTGAGGACCTCGCTGCCACCGTCCAAGCGTGCTTGGCCCCGGCAGATGAACCTCAGGATTAAAGGGTGGGCTCAGTTCCGCGCACACTGTGTCTCACCTAAAAAATCCAATGCGCAGGCTGGAAGGTGGAAAGACCTTCCCTGGTTCTTCGTTCGCGAAGACTGGCCACTACTTACATTACATTACAGGAGAGTAATCAAGGGTGATCACTGTGGTTACCCACATTCACCAGCAATCTGTGCTCTGTGGAAGTCCCCACCTGCCTCATATTGCAGGGTTAAGTATTTTAACTTTAAAGGGATTCATTTCTGGAAAAGAGTTCTTAATCATATTTAAAGAAGAAAATATGTCTCTGGCAACTTTGTGATAGGAAAAGAAAATCCTCTTTTGAGAAGATCATAAAAACATGTTGTTCTGAAAAACAATTTCTTTAAAATCTGCAGTAAGGCTCCATCAAGGGAAGAAATCTTTCCTTGAGACATCAAGAAAGCTATTTTGCCAAATTTGTATTTAACTTATTCACATATAGACAGAAAAATAAATAAATACTGTATTTACCATTTTTTTATGCTTCAGTTTCACCTGTTTTTCTGTTCCCTTTTCTTTTTAAGTTATTCCCCTAATTACTTTTGTCTCTTGCTGACCAAAGTGACTAATGGCTGTGTAAATGTTATGGGCTGACCCTGGCTCCTGGATCTGCTTTCCCTGAGGCTGTGGTCCTGGAGTCCTACCTGATCAACCACTCCAGGCCCAATCCTACCCACTGCCCACAGGCAGATATCCTGTCCTGGTCTTGCCTGTCCCCGTTCCCAGAGATGTGGGGCTAGGGCTTCTAGTTTTTTCTCCAGTAGCTCTCAGCCCTCTGCAGTGCCCAGGCAGCTGTTCTGGAAAAATCTCACTTGGAAGACTGTGTTGGGGATGTGCGAAGGGGCAGTTCTCCTGACACCTTGTTAACAGTTAAACATTATGGTGCTCTGAAAAACAGTTTGCAGGGGAGGGAAGGCATTTCTTTCCAGGCTGCCTCACTATTCGAGGTCACCCAGCTGAGCTGAGATGCAGGAGACCACTCAGTCAATGTTGTGACCAGCTGACTGTCTGTGTGGGGACCCCTGAGCAGTGGGAACAGGAGTCCCAGACAGTTTCCTAAAATGGCCTCAGTGCTAAGGGTGGGTCTCAGTGCCATGAGTATCCCAAAAAATCCCACATAGCTCCAAAATTGAACCTGGAAATCTTCTCTCTCCTCGTATTCGACCAATGCCCAACCCATCTGTGTTCTTCACCTTCCCAGTTAATGAGCTGGAGGGAGCCCCTGGTGGTCTAGGGGAAAGGCGCTGCACTGTCACCGCAGAGACCCGGGTTCGAGTCCCGGTCAGGGCCCCTCCCCGGGCAGATGGAGCTCGTTAGCCCATAAGGCAATCCATCTGTGTCCTGAGGACCTCGCTGCCACTGTCCAAGCGTGCTTGGCCCCGGCAGATGAACCTCAGGATTAAAGGGTGGGCTCAGTTCCGCGCACACTGTGTCTCACCTAAAAAATCCAATGCGCAGGCTGGAAGGTGGAAAGACCTTCCCCGGTTCTTCGTTCACGAAGACTGGCCATTCGTAATGAGCTAGAGGTAGGGGAAACAAACTTTGAAGACATACTTGTTCATTTTCTGTTTTGCAACTTTTTACATCAGAACACAAGTCAATTTTCCCTCTGAAAGTCACTGGGAGGTTCCCAGTGACTGCAACTAATGTCCCAACAAGATCAAACACCAGTTATCTGATTAGCATTGTCATATGCAAATTCTGGCACAAAACTTGTGGCTAACCTGAGTTCCTAATAAAGGAGACGGCAGGAAATGATTCCTTAGGAGAAAACCCTATTTACAGCCAGGGAGCATAATCAAGTGCTTTTATTTCCTTCTTGAACATGAATTTTTTTAAAATTAATTTTTACTGGAAAATATTTGGGCCACTCACTTTGTCCCATAAAGTACTCACGGTACAAAACTCTATTCAGGATTAGTTCAGGATTTCTCCATGAGCTCTATATGATGAGCATAGAATAGATTTTGCCTCATACCACACCAGGATGTGCTAGCAGAAAGCCAAGTGGAGTTCCTCATTCTCTGCTTCTCACTCACCCTAGATCGGTCGACAGATTGTGAGTATATTCAACAGCTGCAGTTCTACTTACGAAACAGGTAAGAAGCGTAAAAGGGCAATTGAAGGAACCTGAAGCATGCAGAAATTCTGCATCTGTCTGCTGCAAAACTAACTAGCAGATGTCCTCTGGTGATTGTAATTGGGTCCCTTCCATCTGTGTCGAAGTTCCTAGCAAAAACTGCTGAAAATAAGCTCTTCTTAGGGGGTAAGTTGTTGCTAACATAGGAAGGTGTAATTTCCACCTTTCTGCACCATCTTTATTGACTTTTTTTTTCCCTGTACCCAGATGGATTAACATTATACAGTCCTGGAGGGATCTTAAGAAAATCAGCAGGCTGCTAGAATGATTTGAAATTGCAATTTATATTCATAGCACAATGATATGTGAAAACTGCTTATGTGTGTTTTTCATAAAGTTCTTTTCAGTTAATGAGCTAAATGTATGGGAAAGAAAACTGTGAGATGCATTTGTTCCTATTTTCTGTTTCACATCAGTCAATACCAGTCTTGCCTTAAAAACTGACAATCCTTAAGTTTGCAATGGTCTCCAAACCCACCTGAGGGTTATTCTAACATAACCTGACTTCAGGTTCTGAATATTGGAGTTAGGAATGGTGTAAAGGCCTATTAAAAAAGATTATTTACTTAAATCTTCAGGTGAACTAAGCCATTTCTAACTTCTTTTCTAGGGTATATTAATCTTTCAGAGTTTCTGATGGCCATAATTTGCATTTATATCATGCTCCCCTACAATAAGAAGCAAACAAAGTGGAAAGATTACTTTACAAACTCGGGAGATAAATTCTTCAACCCTATACTGTGCAAAACTCCATAGACTTTAAAAGTCTGTCATATTCAGGTCAGTTGAAGATAACCCAAAGATACAGGCCCCATATTAAAAGCATCATTGATTTAAGGGCTATAGAGGTGCCCTCATTTGTACCAGAAAGAGATGGGCTTGTACCGTATAGTGTATCAGTAATATACATGTAGGAATTGCACATATATGAAATTGAAGAATGCTTTGGATTTGCTATTCAGGTATTAGTTGTCTATAGATAGTATATGCATAAAATCAATGCTTCTGAGACATCACTATCACTGCATACATAATATCCTGATATATGTTGGCAAAGTGGGTCAATGTAATGCATTTTGAAAGTGTCAGAAATATCGCAGTACTTTCAGAAGGAGTGACAGGCTTTGAGTATAGTCCCAATATACGTTCAGTAGATCTCACAGAAATAAATTCTGATAATATCAGATTTTTCTATAAGCTATTAGATTTTATTTAACAAAATTTTCATTTGAGAGAAAATAATTCAGAAGAAAAGAACTGATTGGAAGACAACATGTGGTGATGGCAGGGGAGAAATGTAGAAGTTTTTTTCACGGTACTCAACAATACTATTCATTGGTTTATGTCAAAACAACAAAGTAAAATATGTTTTTTCACTTGAAAATAGTGTTAATAAGAAAGTAATTCAGAAAATGTGACATTATCTAAAAGACTAGGTGACCCTTACTCTTGTTAAAAAGTCAGACATCAAAGAACATGATTGAGCAGCTTTTTCATAGTTTGTCTCTCAAAGGAGGACAATAGGGTAACAAATAATATTTTCCAGGTATTATAAATTTACATTTTAGCTTATGTCCTACATGGAAAGGGGAAAAGAAAAAAAGATTAATTGAAAATAATATGCATTTATCATAACATTACCCTAAAAAAATTCTTCTTGTTGTCCTGCATTCAGACCTTTGTAGAAATATCACCCTTTGAAGTTTGGAATAAAAATGCCTTATAGTTGATGATCAATTTGTTCTTATTCTTTCCTTATTGTTCCAAAACATGTATTTGACTACGTTTTTAATTAGAAATATTTTTAACATTTATGGTATGGTAGGATCATAATTAAAGCTGTTTATATCACTATAATTGCATGCTAGCATATATGAAACATTTATATGCTCTTGAGCAATTATTGCTTATAGTTTCCATGAATTATAAGTTTCATTCCACATATGCATTTAGATACAAACATATTCAAGCATGCTTTAATGTTAATATGAGCATTTCTGAGTATTAGGTAGCTGGTTTTAACAAAACATTTTACTGCAATATCCCTAGGTCTTGCTGAGGCAGTGGTATGAGAAGGAATCAGACACTTGGCTCTCAGTGAGCTTTGCAGCTTCTGCTGTCCAATTCAGAGAATTGCCCAAATAGCTGAAAATGTTTCTTTGATTCTCCAAGTCTGATTGGCATTTGCCAGCTAATTTATCTCACTGTGCCAGAGACAGCAAAAAGACAGCATGCAGGAGAAATCCTAAGTGGAACATCTAGGATACCTGTATTTTAGCAAATCAAAGTTTCTCTGCAGGACATATTTCACTTGCACACACCTTTATACACATTCATATATACATATATAATCTGTTTATATATTTGTATGTATGTCAGGCTTTCAAGAAGTTAATAGATTTATTGTCAGCACCCCACCCAGCACGATATACATTTCCCTGAGTCAAGCAGAAACACTGACAGTCAGTCCCCTGTGTAACCTATGACACTTATGTACCTGCTTCACAATTTCAAACTAGCTCAGTAGCACCTAGTTAAGAGATATCCATATCTACTCTATTTCATAGCATAAATGTATGGATTAAATTAGCACAGAAATACTAACATAGTTTCGTTTAAATAGAGATAAATCTTCTTCCTTATTCTTCTGTCAGTCTGTCCAAGGACTTCCTAATTTTATACTGAATTTTTGCTATCTTTCTCCTTTCTGCAATAATAGAATGTCCAAAAAATATCCTAGGTGTTTAGTCATATGGTGTGTAACTGCATAAAGAAGTACAGTACCTTTGCTTTCCTTAAGAAGGTTAAAATGAAAAAAAACTTGGAGGAAGATTCAATATTTTGTTTCTCAGTGTGTCTTATTTATCTTATTCTTCTGTTACAGAAACTTAACCTGTCAGCTATCATTTAAGATGACTGCTTCTAAAACAGTAGTTTTAAAAGATACCATGTATTGATCCTTTAATTTTTCTTCAGTCATTGCGGGCTTAAATATTATCAAATTATACTTTACTTAAACATTCAAAGGGATTTTTCTCAAAAAAATGTAGTTAAGATGTCATAATACTGTGCGATTTGAACAAGCTATCCAGTCTCTGTGTCCTCCCCTTTTTCAGTCAGCTTTGGATGTTTCAAAACCCACGTATTTGTTTGCTAGATCCTTCTCAATGACAGAGTTTACCATGCAGCTCCAAGGAACTTAAATTAGGATGGGAAAAATCATCCACAACAAAGAACAGATACAAGAAAGTAGACATAGCCAAAGAGTTACTTCATTCTCACTAATATTATAGGTAGGATAAACAGCAGAGAATAAGAAAATGAGGAGTGTAACTTTTTTACAGATCAGTGAGTATACAGATAGCCAGTCTAGAGA
>NW_020955275.1:696507-772275 GCF_003031625.1 Empidonax traillii
ACGTCCTGAGGACCTCACTGCCACCGTCCAAGCGTGCTTGGCCCCGGCAGATGAACCTCAGGATTAAAGGGTGGGCTCAGTTCCGCGCACACTGTGTCTCACCTAAAAAATCCAATGCGCAGGCTGGAAGGTGGAAAGACCTTCCCCGGTTCTTCGTTCGCGAAGAGACTGGCCACACACACACACACACACACACACTAGAGAATGTCCATGGAAAAGGAAACACTCTCTTTTCGGGCAGGGATTCTTGCAGATCTATCAGCAACATGGACATTTTTCTTTCTCTATCCCTTATTATTGCACAAATGTTTGTACTAATCAGACTACAGTTTCTGGAATAGCCTCTTTTTCAAAAATAAGTACTCTTTTTCCCTTTCCTATTGGTGGATCAAGAATGGGAATCTTCCAGTTTTTTGCACTAAATTTTTATTTTACATTGTATTACCTAGTGATGTTTGTTGTCAAAAAGTTAACTTCAGAAAGCATGCCACATTCTGCTAGTAAAAGTAAATGGGCAGAGAACATTGATTTACTGCCTGCATAGACCTAGCACAAATAAAGAAAATGGCCAGTTTTTTTCAGTAAACTTCTTGTAATTCATTGTAATATCCCATCTCTCCACCTTTTTATCATCAGATAAAAAGTGGCGTTCATTACAGACATAGTATTATTAGCAATAAGACTCTAATGAGACATTATTTTATAAACATATAAATTGAAAACTGTCCATGACTTCTGATTAATGGCTTTAACATTGTTAAAGTAAATTACTTATATTTGAAAAATCCAGTTACCTCTTTTATATATGGTTCAATTTTAGTATCTGCTGTAATTAAGCTAAATAATATTCAGTCTGCTAAATGTTGCAGTTGCTTCCTATTGCTTCTGCTTCAAGAACACCTGGAGGTTACCCTCTAGCAAGCATAATATACATACTTATTATAATCAAAACTGAGTACAATTGTGTGGTATTCAACGGTCATTTATAAGCAATGTGTAGGGTTTTTTTTCCAGTGATTTCTCCTCTTCATACTTACTACAGAGTTTTATGTTCCCCTATTTCACTGTAATACAGCCATTATCAAGACTATCATACCCAAGACTCTTTTTTTTATAAATAATATTTTTCTTTCCTTATATAAAACTGTTGAAAGGTTGTGATGACCAGTATGTTATGAACTAGCAAGAAATGAGAAAACTGTAACTGGAATAAAGGACTGGTGTTTAGAATGAAAATGTATAAAAATGTACTTTAAAATCTCTGTTTATTGCTCTCTGCTGTGAGAATGAATATATCCAAATATTTTTCTGGTCTTCTATAATGATGGCAAAGACATAAGAGCTGAAGGTGGAAATAAAAGTTGTTAAACTAAAGGTAACTCTCATGAGGTGGGTAAAAACAGACTCAGTTTCAAATCACCCAGGCACCAGCCTTAGCAAGAGCCAAGAAAGATTCTCCTTCAAGTGCTCTCATCCTTGAACATTGATGACCCACTGAAACTGCCAGAGGACTGAGCAGGTCATTGCTTTTGCAGTCCAGTCTCAGAAGGATAAGTGACTGTACTGTCTTTTTGTAGGAATGACAGCAACAAAGAAAAAGTTAAAAGGCTATTCACAAGCATTTTTTAGGTACATAGGATTGAGAGGCATGTTGGCTAGACAAGGTACAAAAGGGAGCCACACAGAGTCACTGGGCCACTGACTGGCTGAACTGCATGATAAATAATTATCCTTTACTGAGAAGAGCCCCCACTTCCACTGAAGACTGTGGCTTAAATGATATATGCAATTGAAACTCATCTGAAGGAATGGCAAAAATGAAATAGATTATGATCTTTCTCCTAAAATAACTTTTTTTGGGGGGTCTTCCTACTTTTCCTAAAAGTAAGAGACATTCAGGTCTATGACATAGGATTTTGTAACACACACAGTGGGATCAGGAAAAAAGCTTTTGATGCATATGCAGACTCATCCCAAACCATTAATTAAACCTGGCCACAACCACATTAGAAAAAACCTGGCAATCATTACAGCAGGATAACTTGATAACCTTTACCATTTATTTCAATCAGCTGCATGGGAAAAGCAGTATGTCTGAAGCTACATGAAGGATTCAGACTTTAGACATCCTTCTATAAAATAACTTAATGTAAAAACTGAACTTTGACTTGCTGACAGCAAATATAAAGTGAATGATCACAAAGGGCGTTTTCTGGTGTCACAGAAGATATCACCATAAAAAATCAGTAACTAGCAAATTACCAGAACAGTATTTGAGACACCAATTTTCCCTCCAGGTTTCAAAGAGAAGTAAACATAGTGATTGTGCAGGTCAAAACAAAAAATTAAAACCTGGTCTTTTATGCAAATAAAACATCTTCTCTGCATACTTAATGCAAGCATCTTGCTTAAAGAAATGCGAGTTTGCCAGAGCTCAGGACTTACAGGACTCAGTCTGGGACCCAACAAGGATCAGCACATTTGGCATATTTGCTGACTTCCATGCCGCTGCCTGGCATTTGGGCACCTGGCAACTCTGGGAGGATGAGCAAAAGGTGTTGATTGAGATGCTCATTTCTGACTTTGACCACTGCTTGCCCAGGGTAGTGAAGATAACACAGCAGTTTCAAGCCAGATGCACAGAAGCTGTCTGGCTGGAATATTTGTCTCCAGCAAGGGAGATGTCTGCTGTCATCATTATACAGGAACTAAGGGCAGCAAGAGTGGAAGCAGACATTAGGGAGTGTCTGTTTTTGACTGTTCATTTGCATTTTGCTAAAGGGAGGTTGCTATAAGTTTACCCAGACATTACTCTAAAACTTCCTCTGAAGGGAAATACTCTTTTCCTAGGAAACCTGCGATTACACCTTTACATCCTGTAACTCACACCTGTGTAATGTTATGCTTGGAAGTTTTCTCATAGGATAATGAAATGGTGTGCTATTCCCACAAAAAACCTATGGTTGTAATTGTTGTCCATTCTAGTTGTTCCTGTGTGTTCAATCCCAGTGATCACTCATTAGGCATTCAAATCACAACCATGTGCAGCAGCTGCTGCTCCTGGTAAGATGGGAAGAGTGTGGACTAGCTCATAAAGTAAACTCCTTTTGCCCACTTCGCTGTGTTTGCACAGGTCGGAGTCAGATTAAGCAGAGAAGCACCTTCATTATGTCAGGGTGTCAGGACACTGCCACCTATAATACATACTAACATTTATTTGACATTTACTACTGAGCATTTTTTCTTGCCAGTGTCTTTCCCATACAGTACTTCAAAGACAATGCCAAAAATAACGTATATCCTCTAAAAACTGGCTTGCACTTTTTATACATACAGGCATATTTTTGCATATGAAAACCCATCTGCCTGAACACGTGAAAGGGAAGACTGGATGTGGTGGATAGCTAACATCAAATTATTACAGCAGCTAGGCTTTTATGTTGCTACATTATCACTACCAAAGTGTCTTTGAGTAGTGGATGGACATATATAAAATAATTAAACATGTAATTTGTGTATGAAACAATATGGATCAGATGAAGAACACAACATATTCTTGAACTTTTACAGTCAGCAGTGCTCCCACTGAATCTATAGCAGTATGCAGAGGGAGCTTATACAAGAGGCTTTGTGAAAGGATGCCTGTATCCCATTTTTCAGGTGTAATGTTACAGTCATTTTAAACACAGGATCTTGCTTTCCTGCTGTAGGTAGCTGCAGCATTGCCAGCTCTCACAAGTTTGGTATATTTTGAAACTTCCGACTGCGGTAATTTGTCTTGCTTGAGAATTTTAGTGTCTATGTAAAGAAGAACTGAGATTTTTATTTGTATGATGGCAGAGTGTGTATGTGACCCTAATGAGGCCTAACTACAACAGTAAATGAGCCTGATATCTACTAAAGTATTGGACAGGCCAAAAGTTATAATTTTTTACCCAATCAGTCCAAGTTTTGCAGCTCTTAAGTGTAATAAGTAGGGTAGAAATACTCTTTTATGCTGGCTCCCCATGGCAAGAAAGCAAGAAATGTTATGGTGATGCATTTTGAAGCTGAATTACTACAATGCTTAACCACTCACATACAGGAAAGGTTAACACCAAATGAAAAATAAATATACATGAATGAATGAATGAATGAATGAGAAAAGCTTTCTCCAACCTTCATAGTTTCTGCTACTTGGAAAAACCCATGTGGATTCAGTAGTTGGACATGCTGTTAAGCTAAATTATATTATGTTCAGTGGGTAGTAAAATGAGAATATTGACTAGAATAATGACTAATTTTTGTTTGATGCAACTATCAAATGTGCATTAAAATGACTGCTCTTCAGCTGTGAAAAATGCCTTGCTTTCATTAAACAATGCGAAATGGTTTATGATAAAAAATATCAACCTTTTTGCTTGGAGGAATGAAAACCAGGATATTTTTATTATCATTTTGTCTGGGACTGATAGTGTAATATGAACTGCATTATAGGAAGTGCCTTATTTAGCTGGTTAATTCTTCATCTCCTGGATGCAAAGATTCATATGCCTAAAGGACCTGGCTGCCTGCAGTCCAGCTCCTCTCAGATTCCTTCAAGTCATCCATGAAGCTTGCAGGCATAAGTGTAGGTCCAGCCTCAAGTCTTTTTGACAGAGGTCAAGACACTTCAGTGCTCCAGCCTCAATCATGGTCACCGGGCAACTTCCAAGAGAGAACATCCCCTGACCTGTGCTCCCAGTTAGAGGAACCAAGGAGTTAGATTTTCTATCAGCAGCAAACTCAATCTAGGAAAATTCTAGGTAGAAAGACTATTTACAGGGCTCTGCAAGCTCAGACTCAGAGCAGTGCCCAGGTAGAGAGATGATCTCAGAGCAGCTATTGCAGAAAGAGTCACCACTCCTGATTCTACCTTGCTCCAGGTTGAGGAGGGCGAAAATAGTTCCCTGGAATGGAATTTTTATCGTTTTCAAGACCAGTAAAGCTCTTCGTGGTTTGATCCCATTTAACAATGGAGAGCCCCTGACAATGGAGAGTGTCCTTTCTATCTGGGCTAGGCCAGTATCCCACACCATTTCCTTTGTTAGAAGATTGCACTGCGGGACAAACAGGCTCAGACAAATGCAATAAATACATGGATAATAACTAAGATTTCCTTCATCTATAAAAGGTGCCTACCTTATGGAGATCAATATCTAGTTGTAAAGACTAAGCAACTTCACTGCCTAGTCTTGTGTCCTCTGTTTTCATTCGAGGGTGTTCTCCCTCATGTAGCCGAGTGTCTTTGAATTTAAAAACAGCAAAGTGATAAACAATGCCATTAAACATGCTCAGGCCAAGGTTATCTCTCTGGGCTACATCAGTTTTACTGTGATGAAGACAGTCTGCTCTACATTAGTTCCAAATTTCAGAGAATGGCAGCTCTCTTTTTTGTTTTTAGTAACTTTAATATTTTCTTGGTTTTATATCCAGTGAATCTACATTAACCCACAGCACATGAGAATTTCATTCTCTCACTATTTTAAATCCCACAGTATTTCAGAACAATATAAGCCTTGTTTAACTTCTATCAACATATTTTTAAGTAGTATAAGAGCCGATGTACCACTGCATGTTTTATGAGGAAATGCATATTAGAGAACTACATGATGCATTTGGCAGGGTATTTTAGGTGAGCTTGACTGGAAGGAAGCCAAGGAAGGAGAATTTATAAACTGACATTTTGTGATGTTAGTGCTATTTCATTGAAGGAAATTTTTTGGACATTACATGAAGCCTGAAATCCTCCTCCTTGCCAAAAGAAGTGATAGCTGTAGAGAACTGACTACAAACAGTAGTCCTTCTCTTTTCATTATTATGTAATTATTAATAGAGACATAAAAATAAAGCACAAGACAGTGTCATTCAAATAGGTTGGCCTGATTTTTCTCAGTGCTGATTTTCTCTGTTAGGGAACTCACTTTTGAACCCTAATTATAAGCACATGATTTCTGAGACAGGCAAATTTGATTTGAAGAGAATCATCCAACTGACAAGAATAGAATACAAAGTAATAAGTAGTAGAGATTATGTACATCAGTGCTTATTTTTGTAGTGATATTCCTGTTGGTACCACTGGTATTCCACAGTGCAAATTTAGCATCTAATATATTAATTATAAATTAAAATGAAAAAAAAAAAATCCCTGAGTTTTCTTGCAACCTCGATGAAGAGCTAAAAATTCCTAAAATAAGCTTAAAATTTAACACACCTGGCAAATTTTTAAGTTCTGCAAGCTGCAAGACCTGAGTGCATTTTGAAAACTAAAAAGCAATACTATGTAGGATCCACAACCCCTCTCTTTCCATCTTTCTGCCTTTTCTTTTTAGAAAGATAAATTGATATAATGTTTTAGGGTCTGTTTCATGATGCTACTGGAAACAATGTAGCTATTTTTTCATCCACCATCTCTCAGTATGGAACAGAACCCTTCAACAAACAATTAAAATCTAAAGAAAACAAAAAACCAAAAACCTTTAAATTATCTCTTCACTTTTTTCCTTCTGTTCTTGTTGCCAGTCACATTTTGGTTTTGGCAACATCTATCTTGATGTAGGCAAATGACCCGTTCAGCTTTATGCCATGACACTGAATTTGTTGACACTGATTATTGTTTTCTCAAAGCTCTGAGTCTTCATCTTTGTGATCACTTAGAAAAAACACTTTAAGGACACATCTGCATTAGGGTAGTTCTTCAAGTCACAGTAGTGAAAATGGCTGCTGGATCAAACTATTTGTTAGAAATCTGTTAAGAGTGAAAATGTTTTCTTTTTTTTTTCATTTTCTTCTTCTTGTTTTGTGAGACTTTGTGTGTGTGTGATTTTATATCTAGGATGGTTATAAAAAAAATGTGAACTAAAGTCACATTTCCTTCCTGTTTCTATCCCAAAAAAGGGTTCTTAGACCTGTATGAATATCTGTAGGACTGTGCAAAAAAAGGACCCAAAGACATCACAGTCTCTCAGATGTAAAACAGTGTCTGATCCTCATTCTGTGACCCTCTCCAACCACATCTCTGAGCTTCATAAAGTTTAATATATCTGCACTCAGGTGAAAGCTTATATACATAATATACCAAAACTGAGTTGTTTTAAATAACAATTTGTTAACCTTAAGGTTTCTTTACATCACTGGACGAAGAGATCAAGTGGGATGATGACCTGCAGGATCAATTTACCCTTGTTTTCCTGAATTCTCAAAGCATGAACTATCTGCATTGGCACTACCTGACTGTGCATATTTATTTCAATATTTCAATACAACTGGGCTGTATTTATTTCAAAAAATTGCTTCTCAAAAATTATGATTAAACATGTCTGCAAGTGCAGGTTCAAAGCACAGAACAGAACCCTTTCCTTGGACTATTTAATGTGCAAGACAATATTTCACAGTCATGTTTGAGAAATGGAGCTTACTTTCTTTTTAACAGGATAACTAGTTACTATAATCAGAAAATTTTATCAGTTAGTAAATCAGAAAGTTATCAGAGCCTACAAGCATTGGGTTACCCACCTTTAAGTATCAAAAGCAAGTCTGTTATTGTTGCTCTGCAGCAGAAACAGGGCCAGATCTTGAGACTCCTCCCCTCAATGACAAGAATCCCATGGATACCAGTCTGCTAGGAAGTAGGATCAAGCCTGAACAACAATTCCTGATGTTACACTATCCATCAATTACACTGTCACTGTTTGCCATACAGAATATCTAAGCCTTAATTTGCAGTCGCCCATACATCTGCAAAACTTTGTTATGCACTTAAGGTTTGTGCTGTGGGGTCACAGGTGCCAATCCCTGATGTTGTGATGGTAAAAGAAATGCCCTTCACCAGTTTGTGTTAAATGGCACAGGAAGGCAGCTAAGTGTATGGGGTTTTTTTAAGACATGAAAAAATGGTTAAATTTGTCACCATTTTAAAAATACATAGGACTGGTTTCAGTTTAAAATTTACCTGGAGACACAACTGAGCATGAACAAGAACCTGAGATTTGTAACACTTAACAAGAGTGATTTTGTATGAAATATAATGCAGACAGCTTGAAAGCTCATTTATTTGTCAAATATTTGAAAATGTGTTTATGTTAATTTTCCTCTGCTTTATTTGCATCATTGAGATTTCAGTATGGAGCCAATCAAATGTCAAAAGAACAAATTCAGGTGTACACAGATAAATAACAAAAAAAAAAAGGAAAGAGATAAAAACTTTTTCTGGGGTCAGAAGAATCTAAGTTGTGGGTTTTTTACAAGAATGAGGGACCTAGATTCTAATTAAATTTCTAGTCCATGCAAGAATACAAACCAAGAGTTTTATAATTTCTAAGCATTCACATTATTACTCATATTAAGGATTTCTTGATCTCATTTCATTTTTCCCCTTTTTATCCACTTTTGCATTAATTAAAAAAAAATAAGGTTAGGAGAATCAGTACTCTTTAAATATTTTTTTTAAGATTTGAATTAGAAAGCCATTGTTCTGATTGTTCCATCTGCATTGGTAATTTAGCAGAGTTAGTCCTAAGTTACTAAGACTGTCATTTGCTTTCACCTTTGTGGTGCTACCTGCCTCCCAATTCCCCCTAAAAAATCGAAACAGAATTGAAAAAATTATATAGACTTGGGAGATATCAACTTCTATGTTCTTTAGCACTTTCATGCATGACAACTGAGATACCAGTTTTTGTGCATCACAAAATAAAAGATGTTGTCACTCCTAGGGAAGAAAGAACATTTCTTCCTCACAGAAAAGCTTCAGTGAAAGTCTCAGAGGGTGATAAGTAGGTCTCCTCTCCTAGAGTCTTTTATTTATACAGAACGTAGACGGCAGCATCAGCAGAGAGGGATATGAGTTACAACTCTCCTGGCAACATCAATTTTTGTGCCTAAAGGACTATAAACACTATGAAGAATCAATACAGTTCATGAATAAGCCTCAAATCCCGAGACAACCTTAACAGTTATATTATGGGAGCTGAAATATTCCCTGAAGAAACTTTGTGCATCTTTCCTGACAGATACTAACACTCTTTCATACATCAGCCACTTTCCTTGACACTTTATTTGCCATCTCTGTGGTATTTATAAATGTTTAAAGCTAATAGCACAACAAAAACAACTAATGGTAGTGCAGATGTATGTAAATTTTTTGAAGAATAAATTATAGTGTCAGATTACACTAAAATTAATGGGTCTGAAGCTGAGTGCCTGAGAGTAAATGGGTATAGCTGTATTAGAAGACTATCCACTCAAATATTAAAGTAAATAGTGCTATTGCTGAAGGCTAATTGCTTCTCTGGCATGGTACATGTTTGTATAAACACTTAAAATCTTTATTTCTCTAAGAGTCAGTTGGTGAGCTGAGGCTTGGCCCCCTGCACAAAAGCAGGTAGGAACCTGGGTGAAGTTAAAAGATTTACCTCTCAGGACTGCAGAAGGGATTAAGGCTTTTATCTCTACATGGGTTGCTAAGAAAAGATCTCCTAAATCCCATATATGTCCTCAGGGATGACAAAATATCCCTTTACCCATCCTCCCCTTTCATTCAATCAAATTCTACATTATCCACTATTTGAATTTAAATTCCCCTCCGAAAGGGAGTAGCCAGACTTAGTCTGTTCCTTACCAGGCAAGGATTGTCTTCTGTCTTGACTACAGCTGAAAGTGAATGCAACGCTGTTACAACCTTCATCTTATGTCAAAAAGGAGGTACCATGTTACTCATTCCAGCTTTGAGAAAAAGGTGAGGCTGATCAGTGCCCAAATGCAGAGGAGAGAATCACAGAAAGGTTTGTGTTGGAAGGGACTTCAAAGTTCCCGCACGGGCAGGGACATCTTCAACTGGATCAGGTTGCTTAGAGCAACTTGAACTCTGCTGCAATGCTGAAGTAGAAGGGGTGGCTACATAGACCTCTTCATCGTATTAGCATCCTTGTCCTTAGCTGGACATGCCTTAGTATGGAGTGAGAGAAACAACTCCAGAGAAACTGGACATTCAGATAGCAGCAACTTCCTTATTGAATGAGACTCAGGGAGACTGACACAGCAAAGGGTCTGTAGTACTATCTTTACACTTAGCCTGAAAGGAAAGTCTTATAGAGGGGGAAATTCTCTTTTCTTTGTTTGAAAAATGTCAGTGTGCTTATGAGACCAGAGTTAAACATGGAGTATCAATGAATAAGAGGAAAACAAAACCAAATCAGTAAAACAAAACAGTAGATCCATTAACCTGAAGCAATATCACTCTGAACTGTGATCTAAACTTACCATGTAAGAAAACAGAAAACAGAGATTTTCCTCTTGCTTAATGACCTCACCTGCCATCTTGAATTTTTGAAAAACGACAAGAAAAGCAAATATATCAAAACAACTCCAGATTTGTTCAGCAAATCTGGATGAACTATCAGACTGCAAACTTTTCTCTAGATCAGTTTTTCTCTTCTGTTTTAATTTTGTTTATTTCCACCCTCAATGTAGCTGTGGACCTTACTGCCAGGATCTTCAGAAGCTAGTGACTTCCCAAAGCTTGTACAAAAACAAGGTAAGCAAAGTATAAGAGGTACATTTAAACCTTGTCAGCTCTCACAAGCTCACTCATATCTGACATGATAGTGTGTGTAGAACACTTTCCTGATACCATGGTAAAATACAGCAAATAACTCACAGCTGTTTACAGACGTGAGAGCTGATGACATTAAATATCTTCCAGAAGAACTACCTTCAGTTCATTTATTCATCTTTTGCCTCTGTCACAATCCTTTTCTGATCCATACAGGTTTAAAATATACGAGCAGAGAAAATACAGTAATTTGGATGTCAAACTATGTAACAAGTTGTACCCTTAAAGCATATTTTCAATAGATTACTTCTTCAGAGATATGTTTCAGACTTTCATTATGAAATGATTATGAGCAGCAGAATTGCTTATTTAGAGATGGAACAAAAAAAAAGCATGGCTAAGCAAGCCTCTTTACCCCTGTTTCTGACCTTTCTAATTTACTCTTTATTCTTAAAAATACTTTCACATATTTCAATGTTTGTAGATGATACATTTCACACAATATTTGCCTGTTCTGTCTTTTCCTCCCACAGCTCAGTCACTTGTTCAGAAAATGTTATTGTTCCTCTTCTCAGTTGCAGCATCTCCTGACACTTTGAAAGCAGCAGTACTATCTTTAAAGTAGCCTGTCCATAAATGGCAGGGGAGCCTATCAGGAGTAAAAGCTGATCAAAAACCTTTCTTGGCAAACTCTGCTGCCTGAGCAGTTCTGGTAGTTAAGCTTAAAGGAACATTAACCATCTCCTGTGTTCCCCTTAGTACTTGTCTGCTTTTTGTGGATGTACACGATTCCTCCATCGTTCATTTCACCAGAACCTGCTTAATGCTGTTCTATGCAACAATTACCACTGACATGGAAGCACTAATAACTCCTGCAGAGAAGATAGAAAAATATCATTGCAACAAATGGGCTTGTAATTTGCATTTAATAACCCAGAGCTGATAGAAGAAGTGCTATCCCAGCAAATGCAGTGAAATTCAGTGGAAATGTTCTCTCTCCATTCTGTACAATTTGCTCCTAAGTTTTTGTATTAACAAGAGGGGTAACTACAGTACTTGAATATTTTTGGTTCTACTCAGATAAATTTTTCATTAGAAAATTTCTCAATATTTTATTTTGTCCTTGTTCTTGGCCATCATATTTTGAAATGCTGGAACTCTGAGCAGCACAAAAAAGTCAATCTCTCAGCTAATATAATGAATGTATAACTCAGGTTTCCACTCATTTTTGGAAAAAAGAGGAAAGATCTATCCTTGGTGGCCATGACAAAGATGACCATAACACAGGTTCCTGTATACAACACAGTTCTCTTGATAGTCTGACAAATTCTTAAAAGCAGAACAACAAAAACCTACTCTTTGTGTCCCTGAATAAACACACTAACACTGCTTACATAACAGACTAGAAAACGGATTTGTATTTTAAAATTATCTATTATAAACAAACGTAACTTCTATTAGTGTGTGGTCATCAACAAAGAAATCAAGAGGGAGCAATTTCAGATGGAGTTACTTGAATAATGGATTTCCAAATGCACTTCAGACTAAAAAAAAACAACTAACAAACAAATTAAAATTTGAATAAATGTCATGCTGGGTAACTTCTTAGGCAGTAAGATGGAAAATAAATGTATTTCTGGACCAGCAAACATTCCAATCCTAGAAACACATTTTGCCTCTCTGTAGTGTTGCCTAACTTTTTCATTGTATTTTCATTTTGAAACAACAAAAAAAATTTGTTCTGAAATGAAAAATCAGAAAGTTTAAATTTACTGAGTTTTCTCTGCCTTATCTGAGTGAACCTCATATAATAATTTCCAGGAACTTTAATGAAAGATGTCAGTTCCAAAGAACCTTATTTAGATCTAGAAGCAATCAATAGAACCAGCTCTCCAAAAACCGTGACAGCAAAGGCCTTATGAAAAATACCTCCAGAAAAATAACATATACCTTAAATGCCTGTATTAGAATAGTTGCACAACTTCACATTCCCCCTTTGATTTTAACAACTATTTTAACATAACTATTTTAACATAACTATTTTAACATAACTATTTTAACAACAAGGAAAAATATTCAATCTGCAGAATAACTGTAACAGGGTTAGGTAAGGTTTTAGTTTAGTTAGAAATGTAATATACAAGTGAGGAAAATCCTCCATAATTACAATGGTTACATTTCAGAAGGGGAAACAATTCAAAATCTCTGCCTGTAGAAAAACAAGGCTTCTAACAAATCAAGTGCTTTCTTGAATACTAGAAAATCTTTGTCCAACTTGTCCTAATGGCAAAACTTTAACACATTTCAGTGGGAATAGGATCCAAATGTTGCAGGTGGAAAACAGTGTATCTGAATCCTTGTCTTCTGGGTTCATCTTTCAATGAATACTCTGATAACAAACAGTTAACTACACCAGTTATTTCTTACTTTACTAAGCCTGTGTTGATTTCTGAAAGAGAATATGAAAAATAAAAAACTTCCCTACTGACATGCACAGTGATGTGTAGTTGGGAAGAAGGACTGAAATGAACTGCAGAATCTCATAAAAACGTTAAGTTACTCAATATTATGTATGCTACATATAATCATACTGCAGCATGTGAGGCTGAAATATCCTTCAGTGATGAAACGGAGGCTGGTAGAGCCTGATTCACAAATTTTGTCTCTGAAATGTAATCTATCTAAGATTGATAATATCGTAGAGGATGCTGTAAAAGAAGCAGAAGTCAGAACTCTTAGCTCAAGCATAAATTTGGAATAAATTAAAAGATTGAAACAAATATAAAATAATGATGATTTTCTTTTCTTAAGGAAATGAACTACTAATTTACAGAGCCTTTATCAGATTAGTTTTGATTTAAATTGTTTACCAATACAGGATGGTTTTGTTGTGTGAGGAACACCAGGAACATGCAGAACACAAGAGCTTTTACCCGGGCAAAAAGACTGCTTGCAAAAGGGAAAGTTAGAAGTTTTTGCTCAGTTAAGAAACTGTTCTTTCTAAGAGTTACACTGAAAATATTGTTTTTCTATTCAACAACATCATCAGACATACATGTATACAAACATCTATATTTAATTTTTCATTCATGCTTATCCAATAAGTTATGACAAGTAGAGTCCTGTAAAATTAGAGAATAGTCTTATTTATTCTCATTTATTTTTCCTAGATGATCAGTTATGGCAGAACAGTGTAATATCTTTATAGTCTACACAACAATACAGCTTTTTAGGAAAATGAACTAACATCACGATTGGAATTTCTATATCTGTCCATTGTCTACCTTTATTTAACCTTTCTCTGAATCTTTAACACTAGTATTTCAAATAGTGCTTAGACTTACATGAATTTTTTTACAGTGGTATACTGGCTCACAGTGTTTATTATTGTGAAAATACAATAGAAAGATGCTCAACTTATACTGGTTCTGAACAAGTTTATAATTTTGTTATTTTCTTGAATTGCAATTTATCACCAAATAATTGAAGGATGACTAGGAATTTAGAGTATTGGGAAATCCATTTTCAAGTTGTTTTTACTTTCTTGCAGAGAAAGGAAAAAAAATTAAAATTCAAACCTTTAGGTTCTCAGGTTATGCAATAAAGACTTTAGAATGTTCACATTTTCCATCTATTGAAACTCTAAGGTTTAAATTTAACAATACTGTTAAATCAACAATTAAAATTAACAGGAATTACTGTTTTTCATTACAAGATTTATATTTTATTGCTGCTATTTACAACTGAACACATCCTGAGTACCTCTTTCATCTATGCCTGTTTCTATTTTCTCTTTTATTTTTAGCTATGATTAAACAAAGCATGACAACTTATGAACATACTACTGTTATAATTCCATTAGTTTATTCTTTCTGGTAACATACCAAAATAGTTAGAACTACATTAAAATAATTTCCTTGATGGTTCTTATTACCTGTGTTTTGGAGCATAGAATATGGCTAAGTAATTATTCTATTCCTAATGTACATCTAGATGTATAAAAACATATTACTATAATTTTTAATATACTCAAAGCCATTGAGCATGTGAATGTCTTAGTCTTCATACAAAGCTCTGATAAGCTCAATTAGAAAAGTTAATTTTAATATTCCTAATGTTTGCAAAAAATGCCAGTAAGTATTCCATAAAGTAACACAGAATATTCAGATCCGTTTTGTTACTGAGAGCCATTTGGTTAAAGTATTTTAAGCTGATATAAACATTACAGTTTGAAAACATTTTCTGCTCACAGCATGACATCTCCAAGCTACCTTTCAATAGAAAAGCTCTGATGTAGTAATGAATATCAGCTGACTCTTCAGAGCAAAATTTTCCAGCTGAATTTTATTGTGCACAAATTCTTCTATTATCAAATGGCTTGACTGCTCCTGTCAGGTGAAGCACTCGGAAACTTTTTCATGACAGCGGTTCAACCTGTCCCTACTCCCCCACAGAGAAACTTTCAGAACTGTTGTAGATTTTTTCACTGCAAGGTACTTCCACATGCTCATACGAATTTTCTGCATAGTTGCCTTTCTAGAGAGGGCCTTTGAAGACAGGAGAAAAAATGCAGAATCTGCCTTTTCTGGCTCTTGCTGCACTTATGGACCTTCACAAGGCTTTAGGTAAGAGGGGTACAACTCAAGATAATGCTCCATTTCCAGCAGGGCCTATATAAACAATATACTCCAACTCCAAAAAAAGAGGAGAACTGTCTGCAGTATCTACTAGCCATCTCAAGATGTTTCTCTTAATATACAGTGTGCTAGAGTCTTCCGAAGGATACTGCTGAGTCCCTTTAAAAGAACACAGCAGCTGCTACAACTCTCTGCGGAGACTGGCAACCACCTTTTCAGGCTGTTAGCATGAAGAGATGGTGTGTGACTGTTCTGTGCCCACACCAAGAGTTGCAGGGTACTGATTGCCATATCTCAGTCTTGCATGAATCCAGACTCCTGAACTGTTGTACTGTTGAAGTACAACAGTAAGACTGTTGTCTTCCCCTCCCTGATTGTTTCCACTCTTGTCTCCAGCTTCTCCTGACATGACCTCTTCAGCTAGCTGGTTGCAAAGCTGCCCTGCTCCCTGACAGGGGTGGTGGAGTTCAGTTGCTCCCAGGACTGAAAACGAAACAATTTACTCTTCCCGTGCACATTTGACAGAAGTTAATGCACAGTGGCTTCTTTTTTGTACAGTGAAGTGACACGAAAGCAATGTTGAGTAGATAAAACACACGTTTTTTAATTAAGGACACCTTCAGTTGCCTTGTGCCTACAATGTTTCTGAGCAAATTCTTTCCCACCTCCTTTTACATACATGATCAATTATTTATTAAAATGATCAGTTAAAAGTAGTCCCTGGACAGTCCAAGAGATACAGTGGGAGGAATACTACTTGTAGACTCTTTAGCAGAAGTTCTGTATTTCCTAAAGCCCCAAATCATTTTCTGAGGATTGTTTAATTTTCGTATTACCCTATTCACCTTGTGGACAAAGTTGGAGAATCTGGTCTCCAAATACAACTTGGGCAATATTATATTGCCAAGTTTGCCAATATTGTATTGTCCATCATATATTATATTCTGATGATTTACTGAAAAGGAAAATAAAAAAATTTTCAATAGAGATAAAAAACTTCTCTAGGAAATACTCAGTAAACTCCTTCCTGTACCGCATATTGTAGGTTAAAATCCAGTTATGGATACACCAGAATTAATTTTTAGAAGATAAATACACATGATTAGAAACATCAGTTTATTACATGGCCTCTATAAGTTTGACAATTACTTTGTTTCTTATACCATGTACAAAGAAATTACAGAGGTCCTTGTCCAGGTGCAGTGCTGTGATCTATGGGGAAAGCTACTTTCCACATTCTATGGTTTGCATAACTGACTGCTGGATGCCATCTCCAAATTTCTGATGGATTGCGAAATGTTTTATTTCCCATTTTTGAGTTGCTGTCTTCTTGTTTGTTTGGGTTTTTTTAAATTTATTTTCACACTCATCTCAGGAACATAAAAGTTACATCTTTTCACTGTATCTTGTAAGGTCTGGTCATCCTCCCGTTCATGACCTTTAAAAAATTTACATTTCTTATTTGTGTCACTGTGATTTCTAAGAAATTTGAATTTATTTTCTTTATGATACATTCTTTTCATTGCTATATTTTCTATACTGTTTAGTTTTCTTCCAGTTCTTTTAGCAGAGTCTAACAGACAATGAAGGTTTTCAGAGAAGCTAAAGCTGTCTGGCTACACTACCATATGTTCACTTTTCCAACTTTGTTTCTCTGTTCTTAGTCCAGATGGCTGCAGAATGTATTCTATGTTTTAGAATACTTTAGATTTTTTGCTGCATCATTATGTGTTTTTCAAAGGCCAGCCAAAACAATTTGTCATCATGGATTCAGACCTTTTTCACCTCTTTTGTATTGGGTTGACACATTGCATTGCTGTTCCTAATTTTATTACTTCCCTATTTTACTCTCATTTTATCTCTTCTGTAGGACAGAAGAGATAAAATAGGATAGAACCTGCTTTTTACAGTCTATTCTGTTTCCTAAGATACCGTCAGAGCATTAGAACAACTGAAATACTATGTGACATATAGGATACCTCCTCCATCTACTTTGTATTTATCTGTCATCTTAGTGATGTTTTTGGATCAGGTACAGTCTCCCATGACAGCACTGCATATTAAAAGTCTATCTCATGTTCTTGGTAGGGAGTGGCATCTCTATTGTGAGCTAGAACATGGTCTTGGCCACTATATTGTGACTTTTCTGATGATTTGAGGTGTAAGGACTCATTTTTAACTGACAGCTCTGGAAGCCAAATAGTACGCATTTTGGTCGTAGGGATGCTTTCAGCAGTGGCTTTTTCTTGATGCTCTCTGAAGTTCATGATCAAACCTACCTGATGTGATGATTTCATTCCAAAGCACAGAGAATATTCTTTTTCAGTATATTCACATGCCCTTACTATATCTTTAATGGACTTTTTATCAAATGCAACAGATTGCCACTTTTATCTTACTAAAGCTGCCCAGATAAATCAAGCAGTGTGTTCTCAATCGCTAGTAATAGGTACCAGCTTCTTTTGCAGGTGCTATTCTGCAGCTTTGAATCAATCCAAAGCCTTAGAAAGAACAGCTATTTCTCAAGAATATGGTTTCCTATAAAGTTCTGAATTTGAAACACTTTACTTATCACTGAAAGACAACAAAGTTGCTAGGATTTTCACTCATGAAAAGATTAAGGTGATATGGTAGCCTGAGAATAGCCAATATGACCAGGATTAGGATCTTAGTTTGATCCTAATATGTTAGTACAACCACATTACAGGCATAATTTTTCAGTTTTTCCTGTTAGCATTCTTCCATTTCAAGAATGTAATTTAACAGCCACTTCTCCAGGAAAGTGTTCATTTTACAGCCAAATAACTTCAGGACTAAGGGTTGAGGAATCTGGAGAATTATATTCTGATACACTTCTTGGAGACTAGTCTATTGCCTGAAGAATTTATTTTCTCTTTTGTTTTATTTCCTAATAGAGTACATTTTAATCTAATAGGTGTATTTCTATTAAGAAAGTGTGAGACTCTTCTAAATGGTTCAATTTCTGCCATTGTTTACTCACTACAGACAGCTACTGAAAATAGTGGTGGGTGAAAATATTGAAATTTTTTCACATTCTTGTTAAAATTTTTCTTAATAACTGCAACAAGGCTGAGCTGAATCCACTTTGGCAGTGCCACACTGTATGTAAGAACAAATTTGCAACTGCTATTTATGTCTCCACTAGCATCATTCCTTGTATTGCTGACCAAGTTCAATAACTATTCTTTCACTTAATGACTATATCCTCACATAGTAGTGGGCTGCTTCAAAAGGGTTTATTGTCTTGCAAAGCTCTATATGATAGACCTGTATTTCAGCTTTCATAAAGTGTGATATCACCTTTTGTTGGTTAAGGTTTCCTATGAACAGGTCTTCACATAACCAGCACAAAGTCAGATAGTTTCAGTCCATTTCTGCACCTCAGCACTGGCAGTACTGCATTACAGATGCCTTCAACTTGAATATTGTGTGCAGTTTTGGGCACCATAATATAAAAAAAAAAGTTATAGCTATTAGAGACCATCCAAAGGAGAGCCATGAGGAGGATGGTGAAGGGTCTGGAGGTGAAGCCATTGTGAGGAGCAGCTGAGGTCACTTGGTCTGTTCATCCTGGAGAAGAGGACACTGAAGGAAAACCTCATTTTGATCTTTCATGAAGGGAAGTGAAGAGGAAGTACAGATCTCTTCACTCTTGTGACCAGTGGCAGGACTCAAGGAGACAGCATGAAGCTGAGTCAAGAGAGGGCTAGACTGGACATCAGGAAAAGAGTTTTCACACAGAGGATAGCTGGACAGTTGGAACAGGTTCCCCAGGGAAGTGGTCACAGCATCAAGCCTGTCTGAGTTAAAGAAGTGTTTGACAACACTTTCAGGCTCATGGTATGATTCTTGAAGACAGTCCTGTGCAGAGTCAGGAGTTGGACTAAATTATCCTGATGGATCCCTTTCAACTCAGTATATTCTATGATCCTATAATAAAATGCCTTTGACATCAAACCATCAAATAATTTTCCTTTTCATAGCAAAACTGGTATTTTCTATATCTGAAAAAAATGGCTAACATTGAAAAAAAGACAGAAAAGGTCAACTTAAGTGTGCAGATGGAAAGGTTACGTTACCAAAAAAAGGGCGTGGCATAGTAATCTCAGGTGTAGCAGATTTTTCACCTCTTAAGTGAATAGCATTGGTGCTGTCTCACCTTTAGTGGCTTGTGGCAGTTCTGGGCCCCACAGTTTAATAAGGGTGTGAAGGTACTTGAGTACATCTAGGGAAAATCTAAAAATCTGGAGAAAGGGCTAAAAGGGATGTCTTCTGAGGAGGAGTTGAGGGGTGACCTTATTCCTCTCCATCTTCTTGAGTGGGGGATGTGGAGATGCTGAGGTCGTCTCCCTAGGTTGCAGTGACAGGATGCATAGGAATGGGTCAAAGCTGCATCAGGGGAGGTTAAGACTAGCATGAAACATTTCTTTACTGAGAGGGTGGTCAAACACTGAAATAGTCTTCCTAGAGAAGTGGTCAATTTCTTATACCTCCCTGTGTTCAACAGGCATTTGGGCAATGTCTTTAAAAGCATGCTTTACCTGGCCAAAAGGTCAGTCCTGAACAGGCCAGCCAATTGGACTGCATGATTGCTTGTAGGTTCTTCCAACTGAACTATTCCATTCTATTCTGTTCTAATATGCCACATGTAAAAATCCTATTAACACAGCCTATGAGATTGACATCAAAATATCAGATAAAATGAACTCATTCAAGAAAATACCACTTTTCCTATCCTGCATAAAAGGACGATAAGATTTTCTTCATAAATAGTGCCAAATATTCTTTGAAGTTTTTGATATAAAGCACTTTCCTGATACTTGTGTTTAGGGCACACCTTTTGCAGTGTCCTGCAGCAGAAGGAATCCTAGAAAGAAAACAACATTAAATACTGTCCAGGCTTGAGCCACTACCAGTTCACTGAGAAATCAAAATAATGACAGACAATTATTTCATTACTGCATCCAGCCCTGGAATCCAGCATTCCTAGCACAGGAGGGACATAAACCAGCTGGAGTGAGTCCAGAGGAGAGCCACAAAGATGATTAGAGGGAGGGAGCACCTCTCCTATGAGCAAATACTGATAGAATTGGGATTGTTCAGCCTGGAAAACAGAAGGCTCCAGAGAGACCTTATTTCTTATTTCAGGCCTTTCACTACCTGAAGAGGGCTACAAGAAAACTGGAGAGGGACTTGAAACACAGGCATGTAGTGATATGATGGGGTAGAATGGCCTTAAGCTGAAGGAGTGTATATTTATATTAAATATTAGGAAGAAATTCTTTACTGTGAGAGTCATGAGGCAGCGGAAGGGGTTACCCAGAGGAGTTGTGGATGTCCCATCTCTGGAAGTGTTCAAGGTCAGGTTAGATCTTGGTTAGGTCAGGTTAGGGCTCTGCGGAATTTGGTCTAGTGAAAGTTATCCCTGTCCATGGAAAGGTGATTAAAATAGATTATCTTTAAGGTCTCTTCCAGCTCAAACCCTTCTATGATTCTATGATGCAATAATGCTCTTTCACAGAAAATAAGTAATCCCAATCTTTGTTTGCAGAAGAGCAGTAATGAAAAAATAGTCCTGAGTAGCTGTGGCCTTTTTGACAGTGTCTTACCAATTTCAGCAACACTTAACTCTGCTGAGTCTGAGACAGCAGAGCTCCCGAGCCTGCCAGTGGTCTGGGAGAACAGCATTGCATGGCTCCTCTCAGCAATTGCAAAAGAAGAATGAAATAAGTCTTGATTTTCTGAACATTTCTTTTGAAGACATGACACTTATCAGTTCTTCAGATAGGGAGAATAATTCCCATTTTTCAGCAGTGGAATATGACTTGGACTTTTCTAAATGACTCAATAAAAAGGTATAGGTAAGAAAATGAAGCTATTGTCAGTGAGATGGAAAAGGAAGAAGCCATTAGCAAGGCATAATCAAAGTCAATAGTGTAAGGGCTCCAGTCCTGTCAGGCTTAGTAATAACATCATCTTGAGTGTCAGATAACGGCACCTTCCTTAGAATACTTTAAGCCACTTTCACACATTTTTCTGCAGTACAGTCCAATATATGTTATCATCTAACTTCTACAGTTTGTGCACTCAGATACAGTGTGCTCTTCTCTGCAAGATGAACAGCAATTTGCTGAGGACAAAGTTTGTTTCCTGGACTGGATACCAGTGACAGTTGTTGACTCTGGGACCTTCCATTTAAAATAACAAAACTCTACTGGCACATTTAACTTCAGCTGCCACAGTGTCTGCCATCTCTCCTGCAACTCAGCCACATTCCTGGATGTACAAGAGACAGAAAAGATAATTCTTTGGTTCCCTTTTACACTAAGTTAATTTTGAAGGTCATAATCAGAAAACAATCAATGTGCACCTTCCTTAAAGTCACAGAGAGATTCACTGGGATATAATACACAGCTTAGGATTTTTTTTATTATAATTTTTTATTATTATTCTTGAAGTGGTTTTGATAACCCGCATGTATCATTTGTTTGTTTGTTGTGCTGTTAACTACTGACAGACTTGGGTTCCCAGAATCATCCTTTAATGTAGGGATGGATCATGATGCTGCCTAGAGCTTCATACCGGTAATGATGGTATTTCCTATTGAACTGATATTTCCATTCTTCCTCCTGAATCAGTTTCCTGCGATACTTTTCTACAATTAGAGTCACAGAAAGAGAGGTCTGCTTTGGAAGGCGTCTCTGGATGTTTCTGGACCAACCTCATACACAGAGTGGATAAGACACACTTTTATCAGGATGTCCTCCCATTCAAATGAGGAAACATGGCTGTCACAAATCCTCTGGGGCTCATTTTTCTGCATTTTCCCCAGACAGTGCTGTGCTGCAACACAGGTGAGCACTTCTAGCCCAGGGTACAGGGAGAAACTGAGCCAAGGGGACTACCTCTGCTGCTCCTAGGAAATTGAAAGCTAGATAGTGTTTCACTACTTGGGGAAGATTACACAGAAAGAAAAGATCCCAGTGACCAAAACCCAAAAGAATAAGAAAAAAAAGCAAAACAAAAACCAAAATAAATTAAAAAACCAAGAAAAATGTATCTATCTTCTGTCTACATGCAGTTTTAATTTATCTTTTTTAGCTAAGTGCACTTCACATATGTGTTCCAGACCTTCTATGTTGACCAATCTATGAAGCAGACACCTAATTTTATGTGTACAGAGGAAACAACCAGTCTTGCTGTGATTCAGTCCTACCTGCTTTAATCTCAGGAGTTTCTTGTAAACCAAAACTCACCAATATATGTTTTAGACTGTGTTGTCCTCTAGATCAGTGTAAGGTGACATGGAAAGGATGCATACACTTATTATGAAGTGCCTTTTTTCTCTTTTTTCTCATTTCAATGATGTCGTATTTTGTACCATTACTTAAAATAAATTAGAATACAAAAATTAGAATGTAAATATATAAATTATATATAGAATATGTATAAATTAGAATATAAAAAGTTAATTCATTATTAAATAATAATTTCATTATTCTTCTTATGTTAAATGATTTATGTAATGTCTACTTCTAGTGTATGTTTTAATATAGCAATTTTCCACCAGGAGCTCAATAAACTTATTAGACAAACATCAATAAATATGCCAGATATTTTTATTGTGAATATATTGTATATTTGTTTTTTTCTGAGCTAGAAGATAAATTGATGCTACTTTCATTTTACTTTTTTTTCCCTTTTGCTTTCAGATATATTTCAGGTCTATATTTATATCTGTGTCAGAACGGTAGAAGAAATTATTTCCCTTTATTAAACATCAACTTTGAAAACTCTTCTTGAAATTATCTCTTGTGTACAAACAGCACTATGGCAATCTTGAAACTTTACTTGAGTTCATAAACTTGACAGAGTCAAGTTGGAGCTGACCCTCAGCCAAATCTGGAGAAACTCATACAGGCACTGATGGCCTCAGATCAAAGTCATGGACAAACAGAGCTGTTTCTGAGTTCATTTAAATCTAAAACTCGAGATGATAAAACTTACATGAAGCTAAATAGACCAAATATTTTAATTAACCCCTTTGGGAACTGCAGAAGAACTTCACAGATCTTTGCAGCTAAAGACACAGAATATGAATAAAGCATGTCCAAGCTACCAACCTCAGAAAAAACTGTGAATTGCCCATTCCCATCGAGGATATTCAGGTTACATACATAGTTCAAGTCTATTTACATTGTGCAAGAGAACCTGCTAGTCTTTGCATACACAGATTTTGACAGTGGTATTTATGGATCTTGCAAGTAACTTTATTGCATATAACAAATATGATTGAGCATAGTACCCGTGTGTGGTACAATTTGATGAATAAACCCAACTATCATTTAAAAAATCATATATTAACTGCAACTATATGCATATCTAGCACACTTACCATTGTTTCAAACTCATAAATGAAATTGTTACCTCTTATGGTGGTTATCAAGGACTGTCTGCATAATCCAAAAGCACAGAAAAATTATACTCTTCTGTCAGCAGCAGATTAGAGACTCCCTTTATCTACGATGGCAAGATAAAAAAGTAGTCATAGGACTAAAAAAAAACTAGTTTTCATGGGATTTTCAGTATTCTGCTATAGCTAACACACAACACAGAGGCTATGAAGGGTCTGCATAGTTCTTTACTTATTTTCATTGTGTGCGACAGTGACAGTTGACGGTGCTCCATTTATGTCTGGGAAGAAGCTGTGTGAGTTCATTAAGTAGACTACTCAACAGTGAAGCACAGTTGTTTTCTAAACTGCCTGACTAATGTCTGCTCACAGGTTCCCAAAGAAGAGTGAATTGATAGGGAGGAATATCACAGAAAACGACAGCCCTGCACTTCTAGATTTCAACAACTTGCTTCAGATAAAATCCTTTCCACTGTCACACAAATGCAAAAATGAATTAGAAATTTATTAAAATACTTTGATTCCTGCCTTGTCCTTTTTGTCCTTAACCTAGGATGCTGCCAGGTGAAAGAAAATACTTGAAATCTTTGGTGTTTAATTATCCTTTTTTTTTTTTTTTTTTTTTTTAAACAAAGGACATGCATTTAAGAAGGCATGATTTTGATGTTAGTGGGTATCCTTGCATACTTCACACTGTAATTCTCAAAGGGGTAGCTCTCCAGCCATTTCTTTTATATCTCTGCCTTTCTGGGACTTTTGAATTGTTCTCGTAAGAGCTATATTAAGAAGGAAAATAAAAAGTTTTCACAATGCATTTTGAACACTGCAACTCAGAAAATTACTGAGAGTTAGTTACAATGAAATATCAGTGCATTCTTATTTTGTTAAAACCACAGATTTGCTCAAGAGAAGAAAGGAAGGTAGAAAAGGGAAAAGGTCCCAGATGGCAAGTTAGCCTCACAATAAATTTACAGACTGAGGTGTAAAAAACCTGAGATGTTTGTGAAGAGACTCATACCACAACTTCTTTAACCTGACTCCATAACTTGCATAATTTTTAATGTATCATTAATTTTGAATAGAATTTAAAATTTAATGAGAAAAGGAAAATCTGAGAATTAGAGATGATGGATGCAATCAGAATCACTGGGAATATAAGCACATCTCAGTTCATCTGGACCAAAGTCTATCTGAGAGAGAGATAGAATAAAACACTGGATACCTGAATAATATTAAGATGAAAGATGTGATTAAACTGTGTGAAACAAATCTGTAAAAATTGGACTATTAGAACGTGTGTAGAAAATATGAATAGCTTGTGAAACTTATAACAGTATATTTATTTTACCATTGTTGAACTAATCCTGTAATAAAAGCAATGTCCAATATATATGTAGTAACAAGTGTCTACATATACAACTGCTTTAATGAATACATTATTTCAAATTAAGAGTCCACAGGTTCCTTTACATGGAGAGGCTATAAGGGACGATTTTATTTACATGGAAATGAAAATTTTGTTGCTGTTTGTTTTGGTTTGGTTTGGTTTTGGGTTTTTTTTGTTGTTGTTGGGTTTTTTTGTTTGGTTGTTTTTGTTTTTTTTTTTTTTTCTCATTCACCTGAATGACTTGTGTGCTGGCCTTAAAACATGCAAAACAAAGTAAGAAAAGGTAATGCTCCCTCCCCTAGTCAACTGTTGCTTTCCTTCAAACATTGCTAAAACACCTAGTTTGGGAATTAATCCACTACTGAACTATGTGAGCTCCCTACCAGCCAAGAGATTTCTGTCTGCTGAATTTGGGACTATGATACCTGACACCATTTTGTAGAGATACCGTGCAAAATTTTGGTTTTGCTCAGCAGTGCACTTAATTTTGTTTGTCTTTTCATTTATTTTGAGTCAATTAATTAACCCAGACTACACAATGAGGAAAATAAAAAAAATTAGAATGAGAAAATTCCTTTAATAATATCCAAACCATGTTCAATTAAAACCACACAAAAAGAAGAAGGAACATCACAGTCCTCTAGAAGTTAGCAATAATGTTATAAAATCTCTGCTCAGGAGTAGTTACCCTTTTTGACATGAACCTTGAATATATCCCAGTCTGTCAATTAATTAATCCAATCTTTCTTCCTTTTAATCTTAACTGATTTCTCCTACTACATAATTTCCACCTCTGAACTCATCCTGTCAAAAGGAAAAAGTAAGCTTTTAGGGAAGCATCAGCACAATTATCTTTTGTTCTCAGAAGATAAATAATTAGTATCAGGATACTAATTCTATTAGATCGTGTTCTATTATTTTATATTAGTTTAGCATCTCATTCTACTCCATTGGATAGAGTAGAAAGCTCTATTAGCACCAAGAGATTATTTTTTTTTTAACTGTAACAAAACTAGGGAGTTATTTGGTTCATATTTGGTGACAGTTAAAGAACACAACTATAGAGGAGATGATAATGAAAGACTAATACCTTCTCCAAGTCTAATAGCCCTTACTGCTCTTCCTCATTGTATTGAAGTATTTTATGTATTTTTCTAAACAGTAAACTCAGTAATATACAGCATTCAGACCAATGAGTCTGTTTTAATGAGGGAACATCCTGTTCTAATCTGAACAAGTGGCATAAAATTTTGCTTTCCATTTATAACTTCATCATAAAGTTTCAGAGTCAGGCTGTGAAATAGGGAGGAGCTGTCTGCCTTAGAGAGTGAAAGCAGAAAAAAGGGGAAAAAAATGAATGAAATGAGTCAATGTGCCTTCTGTCCTGTTTCGTTTGGGATAGAATTATTTTCTTCCTAGTAGCAAGTATAATGCTGTGTTGATAACACACTGATGGTTTAGTTCCTGCCAAGCAGTGTTTACAGTAAGTCAAGGACTTTTCAGTTGCTCACATTGTCTTGCCAAAAAGGGTTGGTGGTGCTCGAGAAGCTGGGAGAGAACAAAGGCAGGACAGCTGACCCAGCTGGCCGTATGGCATCGTGCTAAACACATAAACAGGGAAAGCTGGCCAGGGGCTGCTGCTTGGGAACTGGCTGGTCATTGACTTCTTGGTGCTGTTTTTCATTTGCACTGGTTGTTTTTCTTGGGTTTTATTTCTCTCTTTGTTACTTTTGTTTTGTTTGTTTCCTTTGTTATTAAATTTTTTTATTATTTTTTTGTTATTATATTTTATTTAATAACCTGGTTTTATTTCAGCCCAGAATTTTTCTTTTACCCTTTTGATTCTCTCCCCCATCCTACCAGAGGGAAATGAGTGAGTGGCTGTGAGGTCCTTAATTGCTAAGTTAAGCTATGACCTCTTTTTCAAAGTTTCTTCTGAATGTCTGCTACAACTGAAATTCTGCTTCTTCTGCTTACTTTTATGATCTTTTAGGAAAGTGATATAAGTCTTAATTTTTAATTTTGCACACAAAAATTTTGTAAAGGAATGGTGAAACAAGAAAAGATACCAAACCTTTGAAATCCTTTTATATGAGAAACATCAGTTTTTCAGCAAAGATTTTTGGCAATTTCTCCTTAATATATTTGAAGGAGATGTTTTCTGTTCAAAAAAAAAAAAAAAAAGAAAAAAGAAAAAATCCTATTTCTCAAAGTAGCTTGATTTAGCACAAAACAGTTGTGAAATGCTCTCTCTAAGAAGGATTAAAATCAATAGAGTATCTTGTTTCCTTTTGCATTCCAATTTACTTGGAAGTGCAAGGTCTAACACTGAGTTGTTTTCCGTGTTTTGTGAAGATGATAGTCTTTATCTGCTATTTTTCACCTAGGAACTTTCTCACAAATTTTTTACTTAGGCTCAGTAGAGCATCAAATGGACTGATGACCCCAGCTTACCCTGTCAGCAAGTTTAGTTCAAAGCATTAAATGGCCTTCCAAAAGTTATCCAGCTGAGTAGCCTTTCTCTGGCCATATATATAAATAGAGTGTGTTTTATTCACACTGTTACTACTAATGATGGATTACATTATTCATACATCTGCTTCCCCTTTGGAGGCCATAGACAGATAGCAAAATTGACTTTATTTAATACCAAAATTTATTTTTTGTGTACAAAGTCCTATTAAAGATATTTAAACAGAAGAGCCAGAAAACCAATTTTATGTCACTTATACATAAATATCAACGAGTTTTACTGCCTTGTGGGAAATTGGTAGTTTATTAAATAAAAATATTCTATAAAAAATTCTTTAGGCTGAAGTGTGTAATTGATTTTACTTGCCCACTAGCAACTGTTCACAACAATTAGAATCAAGTGGATTATTTGTGTTCAGTTTTCACATACATAATTTGCCAAAAATTGCCAAGAACTTGTAACAGTAAGAATCACGTGAACGGAAGAAAAAAAAAACACAACATTTTTTATTTTATGTTTGGTTTTTGTATTTATGAACCTCTTATTAAACAAGGGCATGAGTGTTTTACAGGATCTCTGCCTAATACAGTGTCATGAATCTGTACAACCGCCAGCCAGTAAGACATTTTGTAACCAAACGTTTTCACAAAATATTCATTCAATACAGATAGTGTCTATTTTCTCAAATGTCTTGACATCTGGTTCAGGACAAAGGGGTTTCCTAAGAAATAAATTATGTAATTTTACACACTCTCTTTTATTTTATTTTTACTTTAAATTCTCTTAAATTTAGCGTGTTCTTAAATTTAATGTGTTCTATACCTACTGCATCCTTATAGTTTTTGAGTTTGATTTGCATGCCATAATTTTGCTGAATTAACCTTGGGGAGGAGGGGAGATGAGGAGGGAAGAAAAAGTCTTACAAAAATTATTTCTTTGCTATGTCTAATTTTGACTGCATATGGTATTGCTTTGGAGTAGGAAGAGAAATTCTCTTCTGCAGATTGCATTGAGGTTTTTTCCCCATAAAAGTCTCCTGATTGGAACTACCATGCATAGTCTTTATCAAATATATATGTCTTGCATTAATGAAACTGAAGTTTGGATCAGCTCAGACACAAAGGCTGATACTCTACTGGAAACAATGTTTCATGACTACTTCAAAATTTTACTGTCAACAGAACTAGTGCAAAGCCCTTAGCAACAAATTCATGGTAGGATGCCAAGCATCCTCAGGTTCTTCTTGCACAATGAAAGACACAGGTATAGGACCTATTCCTGAAAAAACAGTGTTAAGGATTAGATCATCAAGTGTTAAAGGTCTTCAGAAAAGTTTAGATGTTGTGTTTTGACCCCAGAAAAATCACAGAAGCAAACCCAAATTTTCCCGATTTAATTTACAAGCACTTCTGTTAGTCCCATAAAACAATAGTAAGACCTCTGTTACAAAATGCACATAAACACATTCTGGTTTTTTTTTTTTTTTCCTTTTTAAAGGTGGGAGTACTCATCTTGTGTTCATTTGCAAGAAATAATGAAAGAGAACACAGATGATCGAAAAGAATATGTCCTGACTCACATCTCCTATAATTTACATTAAGAGCAGCATAGAATATGAAGGTAGAAAGTAATTTTTCTGGAAATTTGCTCTTAAAAAAACAGCAGAAAAGCAGGCAATGCTTGTAAGGTAGCAATATTTTTGTCATTATTAATGATCCTTGTGTACACAAAAGCATAAGTGAGTCTTCCTTTAATTAGAGGTCTTGCACCAGCTTGTTAATAAACCACTAACTGGTGACCCTAAAATCACTGTCTTTTCAAATGACAAAGTAGCCATCAGCAATTAATATTCTGTCTCTACAGAACACATTTTCTAAGGAAATACTCACTGGTCCTAAAGCAAGTGTTAAGGTATATGACATTGGCAACTTGGGGCAGCTACTCTCCACATGAGAAGACACACTACATCATGGAGTGGCTTTATTACAGGGGAGCTAATACCTGAAAGTGTTTTCTTCTGCAATTGAAGACCATGAGAAGAAAATCAAGATCTATGAATCAGCTTCATAAGAAGCCATACTGTAACCTTCAATGAGATATTGTTATAAATCATTAGCAACTCATATGTTTTGCAATTGTTAGTGCTTTATAGAAGTTTACTGGATATATATTTTGTAACTACAATGTTCTTGTCTGAAAATTCTGACCTCAGTCAGGGGCTTTCCTTAGCTTTTCTTGGATCTAGCTGCACAAAATCATGAAAAGCAAGCTATTATCTTAGACCAAAGTAATTTCAGAATAAATTAGGACACGTTATACTCTTTTCTATTCTCTCATTATGCAAATCACCTTTACATTTCTGAGTAAAGAATAAAAAACCCAATTCTCTCATAAGAGAATTAAAAAATAAAAGCAGTTCTGACATAATAATAAGTAATTAATGGGAGGGTAATAAGAAGGACCCTGGGAACTACCTACCAGTCAGCCTCATTTCAGTGCTTTGTAAAGTGCAGATTCTTCTGGAAGTTGTGTTGAAGCATGTGAAACATGGCCTTACAATACTTAAAAGTGAGCTTGTACAAAAAACCAGAAATTTTTTCTAAGGTCTTTAGAGACAGGACAAGGAACAAGAGTTTTGAGCTGAAAGAGGATACACTGAGTACAAGGAGAACATTTTTTACAATGAGGGTGGCAAAACAGTGGCACAGGTTACCCTGGATACCCCACCCCTGGATCGCTTCGTGATGAATGGGCCTTTAAGCAACCTGATCTGGTGAGAAACATCCCTGACCATGGCAGGTGGGTTGGACCAGATGATCTTGGAAGCTGGATTGTTTCCAACCAAGGCCATTCTACGATTCAGCTTTCTGTGGGTAATGTAACTTCCCAAAAGACAATTGTGTTGTTCAGCTATACAAATAGATATATAATATCTATAAATATATAAATAGAGAGTTGGATTAGGACTTGGTAACTGCTCTTTTCAGCAGCCTGATACATAATCTCAGAAAATTTGTTGCATTTTATCTCATTAAAAAAAAATAAATTGAAAAATCTTTCTATCTTAAGCATAATGGTCTAGAAAATTTCTTCTTAGTAGAAAGGAAAAGAAAAAAGTTCTGAATGTAAAAGTCAATTCTACTAATGTCTTAGTAACAACCAGAACCATTTCATGGCCAAACATCACTAAATATAGATAATCACATTCCAAACTCAAATACACAAGTAGTAGATATGGGAATCCCCAAAGTTTTCAGACTTAAATTATATCTGAAGGGTAAGTCTCTCTGCCCTAAGCTATGCTTCATTTATTAGTAAGACAGTCTAAAATGATGCTTTGCAAAGTGACAAGAAATGGCTGAAATCCTCCCTCCTCTGACTCCCTTAGGGAAGCAACCACCTTGGCTGCCATGCAGTGTTACTGGAATTGCACAGAAGTGCTGCAAAGCAATCACTTGTGCTTGCATGCACAGACATGAGATCCCCAGGCCATAACACCCTTTTGTACCTCTGCCCTGGCTCTGGTAAGGTGCTCCTGCTTCTTGAGATGCTCAGTTTTTGAACAGAGGTACTCTGGATCCAATAAGCCTGCTACAACAGCTAAAAATGTAGATATCTCCAAGCCACATATTCAGTTCTCCCTGCCTGAGGGAATGTACATGGGTGGTGTAACCAAAGATGAACAAAAAAATTACCCCAAAAGATGGTGACATTTATTTTTGTGTTGATTGATTTTCCATCTGGGTATTCTCAATTTTGAAGAAAAATTTATTTTCCTCTGCCATTTGTTGATATCTCACAGTTTAGAAACATGCTCAAAATCCATGCTTAAGGTTTAATTAAGAAAAAAATGACCTTTTATTCTTATTGAATAATCCAGAGTGCAAAATGTGCAATATGTGCCAGCTCTGCAGCTGTGGGAAACAGGCCTCAAATTTGAGATGCAATCCCTAATCAGTTTCTACCCTCAGCAGAAAACTGTACTCACACTTTTCTGACGTGATGCAGAAGAACAAAGCAATCAAACAAAAAAAGTCCATGAAGATTGTTCTGAGGGAATATGCTGTGCAGTTACTCTCTCCTGAATGCCTCTTTGCAGTGGGTCACCCTGTCAGCTCTCTCTGCCAGACAGAAGAGGACTTGGGCTTCCTGAGTAGCCGTCTTCCACCATTCCAAAGTTGAAATTCACTTTGGTTGATGTGAAGATACACAAGACATGCAGATCTGGGCCCAAATTATGTATGGAATCAGGATAGAATAAATCTTCAATAATACACTGTGAACCCTAGTAATTTTATTCCAGGTATTCCTCATCACTGATTAGTTATTTGCAGCCCAGAGGAAGATAAATCATGTATAATCATTTAACTTTCATCATTAATCTAATGTCTTTCAGGCACCTTTAAATACTTACAATTGTAAAATCCAGTTCTGCATTCTGTCTTAAAGTGGTAAGTTGAAGTAGGATTTTAGTAATTAAAAAAAAAAAAAAAGAAAATTCCCTAACGAGCAAAAAAAATTCCACCCCTAAAAAAACCAAAAAAATCCCCAAAAAACCCCCAAAAAACCCAAAAACCCCCCACAAAGACCAAACTCCACACCCAACCCATAACATTTTTAAATGCAAATAAATTTGAGTAGAATTTCACAAACTGAGAGTACAAACTAGTTAGCAGAGAATATTTTTTAGGATAACATGACTGGTCAATTAATAGTATTCACATACATTTTAGACCTTTGGGAAATTATACCCCTAGAAGCATGGGCTATTCTAAAAGTAACACTTCAGAGTATTATTTGGCTTAATTTTGACTGAACTAAAGGAAAGGCGACTAAAAAATATTGATGTAAAATTGCTTCATATTCTTATTTCAACATTGACTGTAAAGTGACAAGTTATTAATAAGTTCTTAATTTTAAAATTTTACTGCATCTGTAAGTAAAATCTTTACATTATCTTAGTGGAGTTAGAGAAGTAATTTCTTGCACAAGTAATTTCTTGTAAATAATAATTTCATTTAAAATATGAAATTATTGACATTAAAGTATTTAAACAGTAATTTCATTATGCAAACCCAATTTTTATTTATTTTATTTCTAATCTGTATATCTTATTGACCTATCAATACCTCTTTTTCCATGAATATGACTCTTGGTAGAATTTTTTTCTGAAAAACAGTTGGGTCTTTACCTTACAGAAGATACTACTATGAGCATTCCTCAAAACAAAACAAAACAAAACAAAACAAAACAAAACAAAACAAAACAAAACAAAACAAAAACCCACAAAACAAAACAAAGACCCAAAAAAACCCCCAAAAAACCCAAACAACCAAAAACAAAACCAGAAAAACTTCAACTAAAATGTTTCCTATAATGGTAGTCCACTGTTCAGTAAAACCAAGTGACTACTGAGACATTTTGTCTCTGTTGGGAAGCAGTAAAAAGATGCTCACAAGTGAGTACTTGCTATTATTCCCTACAATCACTTTTAGCCAGAGCAGGAGACTGATGGGTTTTCCAGGTCAGGCATTGCATCATTTTGATGACATCAAAAAACTTCTGCTCCCTTTCACTTTCCTGATATCTTCCTCAACCTGGATATAAATTGTCCTTTACAAATTCCAGGGAATAAATTTCCATAAATTTTCCATTCTGTGAAAATATTCCCTTTGGAGCTCTCAGCTTTCTTCCAGAGTGTTTCTTTGGTTGTCCCTATTCTTCTGAGAGGAAGCATTTATTTATTCCTATTGACAATGTATTGAAGTCTCCCACATTCCCTAAAATATCTTTTTGTCAAGTGAAACAGATGCAGTCTTCATATGGAAGCTCATTATATCTGATCAGTCTATAGCAACTACTTGATTTTTAAAAATAGTAGGTAGAATTTCATGTATACTTAAATTTTGAAGTATCATAATTATTCTTTTTATTTCCTACTGGTTTTAATACATATTAATGACGAAAACCTGAGAAAAATAACATAATAATTTTGCCTTTGCAAGATGCTGAGTGTAGGGAAGCCATATTTTTATATAGGTTGATAGATGCTAATTAAACAGAAAAAAACAAACAAATAAACAAACATAGTTCATTTCCTCTGAGTGTGACAAAAATTTTCTCATACAAAGGAAAGTACTTGGGAATTTTTGGCCCTACTTGTAATTTAAAACAATTTCAGTTAAATAGATATTTTATGAACTAATTTTTGATCTTCCAGATGCTTTGGTAAGGTAAAAATTAAATAATGTTAAAGAAATTGTAACTTGAGGGTTCTTTTTAACTACATGTTTTGATTTGTGTTTACAGGCTCTTGCAGTTTTATTTTTAGGAGAAAAAACCCTCAAAATTAAATAGAAGCTTTTTTTTTTAGATTAATTTTTACACCATGATTTATTTAGTTTGCTTTAAACAAATTACTTGTCGGACAATCCTTCTCTGGCATTGTCAGAAAAATTTAAATTATTTAATTTGGACAGTTTGGACCTTATTTCATTTTTGTGCCTCCATAAAAAAATTAATGTGACACCTCCAAGGTGGTTTTATTGGCAACAGTTACTGCATAATTTAGTTAATACTAGTCAGAGAAGAATGAATGCTTTATGTTAGAGAATCTCTCTCCAAAATCAGTAATTTAAAGCTCTCCATCAATCCCTGTCTTTACTCATGCTCTGTCTGTCTGCACAGCACTTGAGAAAAAAAAAAAAAAAAAGAAGTAAAAAATAACAAGATTCAAGGTCTATCTACAGAATCAGTCCGATTTAAAGGTCAATATTTTGTGACACTTTCCTAACATAAAGAAAGGTATCACATAATCTACAGCGGTAACACAATCCAAACTAGAGGTCTGGCAATTGGGTTACGGTATTATTGAAGTGGAAAAAAAGACATTTAAAAAAAGAAAAAAGCTCTAATAAATAAAAAAGTCTTTGGTTTGTTTTTTTTTATATTTTTCCAATGGTAAATTGGATTTTCTGATTATGGTTTGACACATACGCAAATATTTTCACAAAGCCTTCAGATTTGGTTATCCATCTCTGACCTCTAAAACATATGCATTGTCTCCTGATTTGCAAATAAATCTTCAAATGAACATTATTAGAAGCACAATATCTCACTTCCTAAAGGCAATGATTTATGATTCTATTTTGAACTCCAGGAATATTAATGATTCTAGTTTATGAAACAATGAATATACAAACACCCAAAACCATATCCTTTCCCTATGCCCTTACATTCACTGGAAAACAGCGCAATTAGGTTGCAAACTGAAACAAGTAAAAAAGGCATGGCAACTACAGTTCAAGTTGTCTTGCTAACTAAGTCTGTCCTAGCTGTGTATCAACAGAGAGGGAAAAACAGGAAAAGTAGATTGTGATTCCATAGTTAACTTTACCATCTACCAACATTGTTATTGATTTCCTTAAAGAACTGAAAGAAACAAGTGTCCATATATGGGCAAAAATTATAAAGCCACATTTCTGTATTATTTTTATGGTGAAGGTCAATGTAGAATCTCTTTAAGAGGAGGCATTGCCATAATTTGAATGAAATTCAGAGCAGCACTGACTTGTCTCTGCTACTAACAATCACAAGAAAATCTAGATGATAAGTGTGAGTGACAGGCTTTTGAAAAGACCTAACAAAAGACTAAACCTTTGCAATTTGGTGCCAGCAAAGACTTTTATTTTTTCCTTCACATTGGGTTCAAATTTTTCATGTTTATAATATACTGTTACTCTGTAACATGGTTAGTGAGATGCAGAGCAGCAAAATGCCCAAGAACTGTCCCTGAAGATTTAAACAAAGTTATGCACTAATGAGGGATGACGACCAAAGAAGAAACACCTTCTACTATTACCTAGAAGAAGAAAGTAAGCAAAATCACTGCAAAGAGAACAGGTTGTTCTTTGTACCATTCCAGAACTCTGCAGATCTGACTTCTGCACTTCAACACAGACTCTCTAGTTAGCCAGAAATATCAGTGATGCTTAACTTAAAGGCTTACCTCAAAATAGTTTCAAATTTTCTTGAATTTTTGAAAGATCTTTCTAATTCTTTTGTTTACCATTTAAATAAATAAATGCCAGAAGATGCTATTGTAATAAATACTCCTTAAAAAGTGTGTGACAAGGGTGGAGAAAGGGGAGGAGTACCTGGAAAATATACAAATAAGTATAATAATTCTTTTTTTTCCCCCTGAGGACTTTCATTTAAAAACATAATAAATTTAATTTTTTTTCACTTTTAATATATGCAACAATCATAGTTTATTCAGGATTATATGGACTAAAACTCCAAAAGACACAATATCCTCACAGTGGTGTTTCCCATCATCACATAGGACACAGTCAGAAGACTCATAAAAGTCCCACACTTGCCTAGTCCTTCATGTCCTTTAAACTATGGCTACAACAGTGTAAAGCCTTTCTGTCTTATAGTCTCAATTTCAACTGAAAATACAGGTTGTATTTCTGGAATGTAATCATGTACCCACATGCAGCTTAGTAAACAAAACTACCCAAGGAAATTTTGTGGGGTTTGGTTTTGGTTGTTTGGTTTGGGATTTTTTTAACACTATTTCTGTATGCAATTGAGATCTGAGAATTATGTCAAAAAGCAGGATAAGCTGTTTAAAAATATAAAATATATTCAAAAGTACAATGTGCCTAATTTTAAGACCTCAGTAAGACTGCCTTCAAAGGAAAAATTATCTAAATGCTACTTTCTGTCAGGTATTAATTCAAAGTTCATTGCTCTGCTAAATACTTTTTTGAGAAATAATTTGCCATCTGATTCCAGTAATCTTTTTCCTTTTTGTGTATAATAAAAATATTGTTTTTAAATCATAATGTTAATTTCAGAGTGAAGATAAAAATCCCAGCATTTTAACCTGAAATATATAATTAGAAGACTGTGTAAGGTAAGCATGGAACTTTAATGGAATTAGAACACTAGGCATTGTAGTAAAGAAAGAACCTACAGTAATGTCAGGATAACTGTCTATCTGGGTTTTTCTTTGAAGAATCTAGCCTTTTCCTTCAGGCAGCAGCTTCGAGAATAAGACAGCATTTTGAAAACAAACCCTGATCTGGTTGAAAAGGAAAAATCCTTCCTCTGGTCAGTGAAATTTCACTTAACAATTTTCCTCTTCTGTCCTTCGGCAAGGCTTGTTCTAATCTCTCTGGGGAGCTGGTTTTGAAACTGGCACTCAAGTTTGGCTGGCATTCATTTGTTTACAAGTTGTCATGGTTTTGCCAAACCACCCCCCCCCCCATTCCCCCCCTCCCCACTGGGGTTGAAAATGGTTTTTTCCAGGTAGATATCCGGAGAAAAAGGCCAATCAAAAGTTTTAGTAATGCCTTTGCCAATTACATGTTTAAGAAAATGGAAGAGAAAGTTGCTTGTGCAGATGAAATTAGTAGCCATGTAGGAGAGGCGGCAGTTCCCAAGTGGGCCAGGGCCCCCTCCTCCCCTGGGCCCTGGGGCAGGTGTGGCACTGAAGCCCACCTTCTGTCACGTAACAGAGAAGAGAGAGAAAAAAAACTCTAAAGAAAGACTTCTTGGACTAGAAACACTGCAGAAGGAATTCTGGCACACAGATAAGGGACCTCCACGGTCAAAGCTGGCAGCAGCAGGAGAGAGAAGTTCGAAGTGGGGTGGTGCTTCTCCTCTCCTCTCTCGCTGTCTTTCTCTCTCTCTCTCCCTTCAGCAGGGAAAAGAGTGAAAACTAAAAATTCCTGCCACCTGTGGAAGATTATTGGGGTGAGAAGACCCCCATGCAGATCATAGAGGAGCTTACATTGAAGTAAGTGGATGCATGAGGAAGCAGAGACTTCATGAAAGGCCTGAAGTAAAACAGAGTCCTGCTGGAGACTTGTAGCCCATGGAGAGAGACTTACGCTGGACTAGAATGGACCGGCTAGGATGTAGGATCCTAGTGAGGGATCCATGCTGGTGCAGCTGAATTTGTGACCCTGAGGGACAGCAGAGAATGGAAGAACTGTTGCCCAAGCAATGGACCCATATCAGAGAGGTCTATCAAGAACTGTTCTCCCGTAGGAAGGGACCCCACAGGAAACAGGGGTGAACTCAAAAGCCATTATCCCTTGTGACTCTGTGGTGAAGATCCATGGTAAGCAAGTGACCCCTTGCAGTCCATGGAAGAGCCCACAGGACTTGGGTAACCCCCTCTGGCTCTGGTCTCAGCCCAGGAGGTGGGTAGGCCCAGCACTGGGGCCAAAATAGAAGAGAGAGAGAAAAAGAAACAGTTCCAGCTGCAAGGAATCAGAGTTGTCATCCTAGAGATAATAGAAAAAGAGTTTTAGAGTACTGCAAAGTTATTTAAAAGATCTGGAACTCTGGAAAGAGAGAAAGAGACTGCTTCTCCTTCTCAACTGATACAAAGGGGGGGAAGAGTATTTCTGTAAATATATAGCATTTTTGCCTAATTAGAATTGTTGTAGATACAGTTCCCTAGTTTTTATCTTGCTAGTAATAAATCTTGATGTTATTCTCCCCAACCAGCTCTCTTTTATCTGCATAAACCTTCTCTCAATTTATATCAATTGTTTGGAGGGTGAGAAAAATTGAGCCAGAGCAAACCCAAGACACAAGTACGAAACCAACTTTCCATGTCTAGCTCTGAGGTGAGTTGGACAGGAGCACAAATGCAAAGGCAACACCATCCCTGCAGCCAGACCCCGATGGGGCAGACACATATCTGTGAGAGAGTGCTTCAGAGGATTTCCGTTTTACTCACAACTTCTTTGAAATAAGGCTGACCCATTCTTGGCTGAAGATGGGAAAAACAAATGCCTCAGAGCTTGTAGTATCCAATGCTGCCCTCAGTCACTGTTGGCTAAGTTCATGGGTTCACATAATCCTGGAACAACAGGGTTGAAATTCTTGTTATTTATGTAACTGAAGGGAAAGAAATGAAAGACAGAACATGACAGCCCTCACAGCATCCCTCCACCTGACAGATGTATGGACTGCTACCTAAGATTGTGCTCCCTGAGGAATAAATGAACTTCAGGCGAAAAATGGAATTCAAACAGCAGGACCTGGTCAGTCCAGAAAGGAAAAAAAAAAAAAAATCTCTTCTGACTACCAAAAACTGTGTTTTATTTAGTGAACTAGAATCCCCAATCCACTGCCACCGTAAATCTTCTACCCTTCAATTACTATTATACTTAAACTGAGTAAGCTGACTATTTAGTGACCCAGAAAATGTGTCTTTCTCCACAGGATGCAGTTCTGCTATCCATCTACCTGCTGCTACTCACAAAACACACATTTTGCTAACAACAGCAACAGTAAGTGTTTTATTTTATTTTGTTTCTGCGCATTGTATACCACTTTGGTAAAATGAATTCCTGTAATTAACATGCTCAGCAGAGCCGAGAAGCTCTATAATATGATTAAATGAAGCTGAAATATTCTCACATTACATAATTTACAGCTTAAAATGTGTAAGCTCCTCACATCCTGCTATGGAGTAGCCTTCATAGCTGTACAGTTCAAAAAATGTGAGGGAACTTTTGAGTAGTTAGGATCAGAATCTTAATGCAAATGGATGAAGTGCATTAATCAGAATAGTTTCCACTCAAAAATGAAAAGTAATTTTTTTTCCCCTGAGAGATTTACTCTTCAGGTTTATCTACCTGTCATCTTGGTCAGTTTTGTCAAAATTGACTCTCACTTGAAACCCCGGGCACTTCTTTCATACTACAACTTAATACCACATTTCCTCTATATCCTGTCTTCTGTCTATTACGCCCACTTTCAAAATTCTGATCGCTTTCACCTTCACTGACATGATTTTTGCTTTTTGGGATGCTATGCAGCTTCTTAAGGCTCCTGCACACAGCTCTGCTAAAAGTATTTTTTCACCAGAGTTATCCAAGCTTAAAAGGTATGATCTCACTCCCTTCTGAGGTTTTATTTATTTGATTTTTTTTTCTGTTTTGCATCATGTGAACATTGCATTGCAAATAAGCATGATTTTGCACAAGGGCATATAGTGATAGGACAAGGCATAATGGCCTTAATTTGAAAGAAGAAAGGTTTATATTAGCAGAAAGGTTTATATTATTGGTGTCTGCTGTTTCAGACACCACAGGTTCCTTGAAAATTCTGAATAAAGCTAAAAGTGCCACAGTTCTGTCCTTGCAACAAGCAGTCGTGCTTCACAACTGTGAAATTTTCTAATTGTAAAGAGCTACCTGATGTTATGGTATGGCTCATGAGAAAGTGGGAAAGTGAGACACTGTAAATGGCACAAAGTAGCTAGGCAGATAAATATGGATGTGTTCGATTGTGACATTTGGAGAGGAAAAGCCCATCACTAATAGTAAATGCTCTTTAAAAAGAGAGTGCTTTTCAAATAAATGGGGAAAAAGGAAGTAAAAAAAAGTCATCCTACAGTTACTCTATTTATTTGTTTGGAAAATTATGACAACAACAATCAGGGAGTGCATAAGATAAGTGTGTTTTTAGAACTAGCTGTCCATATGGGTAACTTTAGTGGCCCAGGTATTGCAATTATGTTAGCACCACCCAAGCAGTCTGGTGATGACAAGATCAAGCCACCTGACTTTCCTTATTATTCTGAAAGAAAACATTCAGTGCAAAAACCATAATTAATAAAAATATATGAAAACTATTCTGTGAGTTGTAAACAAATACACAGATATAAAATGTTTACCTACTTTTAAACTGTGGGTCATCAACTTTCTTCCATATATACAATTGTAAGCACACAAGGTTTTTTTGTATGAAAATGAATGAGTTTGATGCATTTGGTTTAAGTTTGATTTTGGTTTTGTTTCATTTTTTTACATTTTATAAGATTTAAGTAGCTGTTAGCTTTCTCTGGATCCTGTAAATATCCATTTTTTTAAAGCATGAACAACATAGCTGTCAGGTTTTTTCTTCTCTCTTCATAACATTTGTTAAATAATAACTGATTTGCTAGCGTAGTGTAGGCGATCCTAATATTTCATAACTGAAATTAAAATAGATTTATTTTTGGTTCCTGAATACCATGTGAAGGCTCTTACTGCATGAAACAAGCTTCTCCTGAATTTCAATATCTTTATCTTTTTTAGGCATATCAAAAGTAAAGAATATATTATATGAAAAAAAAATCATAAACATCTTCACTTGGAAAATGTTCAAATGAAAAAACATGGCAACTTCCATAAATGTTTTCATCAAAAAATTTTCAAAATATTTCTTCCATAAGCTCCAATATAGAGTGGGCAGAATTTCCAAAACAGGCCTAAGAATTATCATAATTTCTTGTAAATTAATATAACTTCAGAGATAACATGATTTACATTAGCTTAGCATACGACCTTTAATTTTCTTGCCAAATGATATGCATTTGACCTTAATAAAAATCAGAGGTATAGGAACTGCATTAGAAATGGTCCATTTCTATCTATGCACGAAATAGCCTACTTTGTCCATAATGTTGGATCTTTGATTTGGAAAAGTGTCACCGCTCTTATAATCACAGAATCGCAGAAAGACTTTGGTTGGACAGGTCATAAAGATCATTCCATTCCAAACCCCCTAATGTCCAAACTAAAACTACAGTAATACAGTTCTCGGTTCACTCCCTTCTCTCCATTCACTCCGTTTTCTGAATGGACCTTTGTGTCTGACTGAGCCACTGATCCTGTCTAACAAGACATAGGGAAACTGAAATGGTGGCTGCTTTCTTGTTGTATGTGATTATTTGTAGAGTGAATACATAAATGGTATGAGAGAGCTTTTCTTTTCTTGTAGTGAATGAAGGTGAATAGCAGCTACTTTAAATCTTTCAATTATTACTGCTCTGATTTTGTGCAATTGTTTCCAAATATTTTTCCCCATTAGAATGTTAAATTTTATAGGGAAATGATTCCAGAAATATTTCAAATCTATTCTCCCATTTGCAGAGGCAGAAACAGCTTTATGTGTGAAAAAAAATGAACTTTGCACAGACTTATTCTGCATACTGACTACAGTGAGTTCAAATAATGGCCTTTGAAGAAGTATCAGTATGCTTCAGAGATAGAAGTCACCACAGGGACTCTACCTAAGCAAATGAACAAATTAACAAATGAAAGAGTAATCTTGGCAACACCTTGATGACCCTCTGGAAACTTTGAAGATACTCTTTTTCTTAGCCTGCTATTTATATATAAAGAAAGGAACACAATGTTTCTCTACCCCAGATTTATCATAAAAGTATTTGTATTTTACTGAGGTGATATATTTGTCATTATTCTACATTCGTTCCTTCATGCTTTTAAGCTTTTACGAATGTCATGACAGTTGAATTTCCTCCTGTGATATTTCTAGTAATATTTACTGTGACAGAAACCACTTTCGAAGAACTATTTGAAAAAAATGCCTTTTTCTACCTTTGGAGTACCCTTAACTCCTTTTCCAGGTTCCAGGACAGCACACACACTGTGCTACATGGCCTCTCTCCTTGAGTGTTTTCTCAATATATGTCAAATTGTATTATTTTAAAGCTCTATTGACCTATAGTTATTCTCATTCACCTGATTGGGTGATCTGTTCTTCCTTGCACACTCAAAGGCTTTTTAATAGATTTGAAGCAAGTCTCGACAGAGAGCTAGCAGAGCTCCTCAACATCTATCACTTGATTGTAGTTTTTCAACTTGGACTTTCCGGTCTGAGGTCTCACCTGCTAAAACATCCCCTGACTGGCAAAAAATCTTGTGCATATGATTAAAATGAGGCAGAAGGCAGTGGCCTTCATGATTAGACCTAAATATACAGTGAGTCTGGGAATGATCTTCTAGTCTAGGGATGATTTAATTCATACTGATGCAGTAAACAAGGATGAAATAAATCTATGAAACTTGTTTTTCAAGAATGAGACTTAATGTTCATGTCAAAAGCTTCTACACAATTTCTACTGGTACTGAAAAAATACACCAGAAATCACAGCTACATTAAAAATAAATGTAAAAGAATTCAAAGCATAAAAATGTGATCAGTTATATAGTTATTAAAAATCTGTATATCAGCAGGCTGCTGTTATACAACATATTTTTTAATCATAGAACAACCTGAGTTGGAAGGGACCTTAAGGATCATCATTTATGATTTGATCTGGTTTGGTTTGGTATTTGCCAGTTAGAAATGGAAAACTAGTTTTACGCACGAAAATTCTTCTTCCAAATTTAAATAAACCAACCCATTCAGTTCAGTTTTCAACAGTTACGTATATTATCTTGCTAAAGTCTCCTTTTACCTCTTATTATTGCTGTAGCTCAAGTGTCCCCCTTGTATTGACAGTAATAGTATACAAAGTTATTGCTTTTTTTCCTGCTCATATACTTTCTGATTAATGAAATGCAGCACAGTACTTTACTATGATGAGCTCTCATTTTAAAATTCCATGCCCAAGATTGGGCTGCAATGATGAAAATGCAAACAGGAAAGATTTAAAGCTGCACAGGAGAACTGTGAGTGAGGCATGAAGGAAAGTCAAGGAAGGACTGAATTCATTGTCTCAAGGAAGATACACAATTTAAAATGCTGTGTTGCTTAAGCGAGAAAATGGAAGGGTTGACATTAAAAGGAGACAATAGATTTAGCTTTTCTTATGGCTTCTTTATCTTCTGCAAAATGTAGGAAGTGGCTTCAGAGTAGTTGTATGACAAAGCCTTGCAACATTTCCACCCATAAAGAAAACAGCTTTTTGCTTGTGGATTGTGGCTTTACTTTTTCCAGCAGATTGTTTCTCTAAGATTTTGGTTCAGCTCTGCTTGACATTCTTACTTTTCTAAAACAAAGAATACTGAGGTTAAGTTTCTATTTTCCAAACAACAATTCTAGCCTCCTGTAAATGTAGACACGACTTAATGTTTGTAGAGACCAGGGAAGAAACTAGAGTGTCTTCACTGAATGAACTGCACATCTCCAGAGAAATGTCTTGTTTGCTGTACATCAGCTTTAAACAGTTTTTGATTCTATTGGAGTGCAGATCACACAAGGTCATACTCCAAAACTTATTTCTGAATTTCATCTGGAAATTCAAGACTCATATTCAGTAAACATAAGGGCTCCCAAATAAATCCTGACACATATTTAAAGTCTAATTGTAATTAGAGTATAACTCCAATTACAACTCAGAGAAAAATATGCAGATGACTGCAAACATAACAGCTCAAGATAACACTCCAAAAGGATGAAACTGATTTTTTAAATTTATTCCGGCATTTTCAAGAATGAACAAGTCTTGAAGATCCAGTGTAAGGAAAGATCTCTCTAAGTGACTTTATGGGTGTGCATTTTGAGTTTAGAAAAATCCTGAATATCATAAAAGGAGTGGTCAGAATTAAATGAAAATCAGATCCCATAAGGCTGTATAATCTGACTATTTGAAGTTACCTGTTACTTTTAAAGGTACTAGATTGAATTGTCAGAGATTATTCACGAATGTGGATCAAAATGTAGATGCTTTAAACGTAAGGGGATTTGCTCTTTTTAGTTACACAACATGTACTTATAGTAATTTTAAAAGAACTATTCAAATTTTCCTTTTCAGATTGGAGAACAGTAGCTTCCCATCTCAAAAGCATAGGAGTTATGATAGCCCTTACTTATTTTTAGGCAAGCAGACCTGGTAACCACCAGAGGTATGAGAAACCTTAACTACTTATATTACCACACCCCTGAATAAGTACTTTTAAAAATCTAGATTCATGGAATAAAGAGCAGGAAAAAATAAAGTCATGCAGATTTTTTTTTGTGTTTTTTTTCCTCCAGAAGTGTTAAAGAGATGCATTTTTTCTTCAATATAAGATTCAGGGAAGTTACTCAAGAAATAGAGATCCTGAGGCACAGAAATACGAGTGAATACAGAAGATTTTTGAATAATAGTTAATAATTTCTAGACAAGTACTGCACTGATACAATGCTTGGCAGTATCTGGTAATACATAAATTACCCAACACCCTGGTAGGCTGAAACTGAGGGGTAGATGCACCAGTAAAAATCAGTTCTTATAGCAGTGATGGTCAACACTAGGAAAACAAATTAAATAGGCAGTAATTAATCTTTTCAGAAGGAGGAAACCAAAAGAGAGAAGGGAAGACAATTTACTTTGCAATAATTCTCCAAACCTTTTTAAATCGAGAATGTTCAGATTACAACTCTAAACCTACCCTTTCAGCTGATGAAAAACATCTCATTACCCCATACAACATCATCATCATAAAGACAGATTAATCTATTCTCACTGTCAGTAATGTATTGCTAACTCCAAACTGAAGATTGGTGTTTTGCTATTGAAATGTCAATGTCAAAAATTGTACATAACTCATTAGAATCACTGGCACCTTCAGATTTAATTACACATACAGCCAAAGGAAGCCAACTAGGTCAGATGTGGTTATTGTGGATAAAAAATCATAATAAGAGTATTTTGGAATAAAATTAAATATCCTTTTTCAATAGTATTTTAAAACATCACATTTATTTTTTTTTTGTCCTTTCTATCTTGCTTAAGATACCAAATTATCATACATGACGCAGAAAAACCAGCTCCTGCCTGCTGCTGTGTCACATAGATGTTTTGGAAATTTTACTCATCATTTTCACTCTGACTTCTTTAGCTGCCACCGAGCCAAATGTATCCCAGTTCTGCAAGTGTTTAAGTACATGACTAACTTTTCATAAAACACAATGCAACATAGTCATGAAAATTGTTATTAAGTTCTTATAAAATTATGGCTTTAGCCATCAGACTTCTTTTTGATACTGCTTTCCCGATTTCTGCTGGGTTTGCAAACTCTAGATACAAGAGGCCTATGTAACACAATATGAAGTGTGGGGAGTTGCACAAACACCACGTTGAAATGCAACACCACCCACACTTTTCTGGCAAGTCTGATTGTTCAATGCCTTAGCATCCTCATGGAAAATCATTGTGTTTGGGCTCTTCCTCACAACGGCAAATTTTCTGCCATTTCTAGTAGTTAAAAGAGACTTGGCAAGACTGGCCAGCTATGAGAGACCGGTTAAGGACTCAAACAATGGGCCGTTTGCAGAGGCAGCAGGGTGCTTTGCTGGGGCCAGGTTTGCATCCCTCAGCCAGAGGGGAGGAGGAGGATTTGGGTGTGTGGTGACAAAACCTCTGATCTGCATAAGAAAGAAAGGGAGAGCAACCACCACAGCAGTTTACAAGCTGGAGTTTGAGCCAGATAAGGGAGAAGGCTGATAAGACACAGACCCTGTGGAGGCAGGATAGTGCTTCTTATCACGGGAATGTCCTCCTTTGCACAACTGGCTCAGTTGTAACATCTCTCCCCTGGGGAGGTATCAGGACATTCACAGGTAGGCCTGAATTTATCCATCCCTTCTGATGGAGTATAACTGGTTCAACTAGACTGCCATGAGAATCAGCTGTCAGTTCTTAGAAGGTGTCATAAACCATCAAAGACCCCCAAAGCCCCCCAAGACTCACTTCTTTAGGCCTGCGCATGATTCCCAGTGTTGCAACAGAGAGTGGAAACTCCTCCCTCCTCCCCTAGGTCAAGTACCGGGTGTTATATTATTGCCCATTGAACTTTGTGTTCTGTGGGGTTCCCCGAAGGCAACCACTGGAAGTGGAAATTGCAACTACTGAGTCTTGATACTGGATCCACGGGAGGTCAGATCTTTGTATTCTTATCCTCTCTTTCTTTCTTTTCCTTATACAATTTCTTAAGGGTTCTTTTTATGCTTTTATATTGCTATATTTCTATAGATAACAAAAACAGCTACATACCTCTTTTCCATTGCAGCCAAATTGTTCTAAAATAAAACCTACATATATATGTATATATATATACATTATCTATATCTATGTATATTTTATATATATACATACACACACACACATATATACCCATAAACACTGATCATTCAGTGTTGTTTCACTCTAATCTGCCCCAAAGGATCTACTAGCCACTCACCTTCAAGGGCAGATCATAACACCAGCCACCCTTGTTCTGTATTTACAAATTACTTCCATCCTCAGAAGGAGCCCTGAAAGAAGTGCTGCTACTTTTATTTTTCACAATCACCAATAACCATCTCATAGCGTGGTTTCACTCACAGTAAAGGCTGATTCATTTTTTTTCCTCATCCTGCTTAAGAAATACAATATATTTAAATGCACAGCCTTGGAGTTCAGTTTGTTAAACAAATGCTGAAGAGTAGAACATTCACTCCTCCATTTCAGGTGCCAAGAAGGCTGCTGATTTTATTTTTCAAAGGGGCCAATTTTCCACTTTGAACATACAGCTAATAGTGGCACTTCTGTCAAGAGGGGGTAATTCTTCTGCTCAGCACTCCATTTAAAAGCATGAATTTGGAGCAGCTTTTGCATTGCTTCTAGTTCAATTCTTTATGACATATAAGAGGAGAGTTTTTGAAAACTCTTTTTTTCAGTACAACTAAAAGATCCAGTTTCAATGGCAGAATGACTAGAGAGGAATATTCTTTCCTCCAGGCAACTAAGACAACTTCAAAGACAAAATTCAGAAATGGGACAAAGAAAGTGTCAAAGGAAAGAGTAATATTGAGCTTAGACCCTTAACCAAAGCTGAGGAAGGTATTCAGGGACATAATTCTCTCTATAGAAACAGCAGCCTTCCATGATAATGTGATTAAGTCTCAAAACAACCCAGTTTTTCTGAGATATTTTTAAACCCTAGAAAACTAAATGGTCCAAATATATAACATGACCACCTTTCCAATATCATTATTTAAAACCTATGTTTAGGAGCAATTATAGGAATCTCTTATTTTAAAAATTGTACAGCAAGATTGCAAACATAACCAGGGATCTCAAGAATCACCTTCGGTCTTCCTTCTAACAAAACCATTGATAAACACAACATCACCAATAGAGACAGAATACAGAGACTACATCTTGGCATAATAAATGCATTCACATCATCTTAATTTTTCTTTCACTCAGATTGATAGCAATTTAGGAGCAGTAGCCCAGAAACTCACAAATAACCTAGATCTTGGCATACTTTTACTTTCTTCTGGAGAGGGAGGTGTATTTGTTAATGAATCCAAAGGAACTAATTGCATTTATTTTAAGTTGCAAGGTTATTCTAATACATTTCACTGCTAAAAGTGTAGATGAAAGCCTAAGCATGGGTATTTTCATTAAAACCGAGAGGTATTATGAGGTCATTTTAGACATCTGAAACTATAATAGCATACAATTACAGTCAATTAAAATGGAATATTTACCTTGCAAACCAGTTTCCACAGATATAAGCAGGAAAGACAAAGAGTTCTGCCAAGTTTTCCAGCTCCACTGCTCACTTACTAGAAAACAAAAAGAGGAAAATATATTTAGTCTTGTCAGTTTTACTGAGCTTTTTGAAATGCTGGTGTTTTTCGTGAAATGCCTTGAGATGTTTTAGAACGATATTTAGTTCTTATAAAAAAGAAACAGAAAATATTGTCAGAGCCATAAGTGTGTCTGCTGAGATAAATATGGTTAGAGGCTACTGAAACCTCCTAATAGCACCAAAAAATAGTGTGCACTTACTGGCACTCAAGGGGAGCAAGCAACTGCGTTGCCTACCTTAGATTAGAGAGACATTTACTAAAGGATCTCAAGATGAAGCCAACAAAGCATTAAAACTAGAATGGAGACAAAGAAAAAAAATTCTCTTCAACAGTAGGATTAACTGTTCTGTGCTGATGGTGGAATTCAGCATCTCCACAGATTTCTCTGTCCGTGTCTCCAACTCTGCAGTAAGAAAGGAGATTTTTAGAATGATATTGTTTTGCTGTATTGAATTAAAATCTGAACTTTCCATTTATTTTCACTGGACACGTGAAAAAGCAGATGTCTTATACAGTGACAGTTTAGAAGTTAACAGAAGTTTGGAATCGTGTGTGTTTCAGGACCAGAATATGCCTAAAAGAACTACAGATTATATGATAACCCAGAACTGTGCTATTTCAAAATTAATCTGAAAAAAAATACTAGACTCTTCTAGTCAACATGTCCTTATAAGCTTCTCAGAAACACAAACCAAAAGAACAAAATTATTCATCTTCTTGCCACATAGAAATAACTTTTCCAAGATCTTCCACAATGCCTGAAAAAAGACAGCCCTACGTGTCTACAAAAACCACATCTTGATCTGATAGAGGTTATTCCATCAACAAAACCCACCAAATAAAACAAAAAGAATGAAAAATATTAGTTAAAATATTCTTAGGATATAACATAAATAAAAATAACAGCATATAATAATCATAGAATCAGCTGGGTTGGAAAGGACATCCGAGATCAAGTCCAGCCCTTGACCCACTACCATCCTGAAAAACCCTGTAGTTATAGGAAAGATCAGATATTGCAAGCAAATACAAACTTCATGAAGAAATATAATGTTTTATCCAACTTATTCAACTAACTTGCTATGTGGTTTACAAATATATGAGTTAATTAAATGATTTTATATTTTTATATATATATATAATTTATATGATATGATACATGTTTGTCATGAACAAGTTAGATGGACCAATAGCTGAATTGCAAAATGAAACTACAGCATAAGGAATTTATACAACTTGCTGAAGGAGTCTTGGAAGGCAGTGATGAGGTGCCAGCACACCAGAGAGTACTGTCTCCACTAAACACAGTTGCTTCCCTGGAGAAGAAGCTGGGTTGCCCATTTGCCAAAGCAGTAATTTTGGCATGACATTTGCAACAGTTCTCTGTTATCTCCCTAGCAGATAATTTTCAGTCAGCTTCTCTTGTGGGGAAAAAAACCCAAACAAACCCACAAAAGAAAAAGGAAACAAAACCAACTCCTCACTTTTTTATAGTGTTTTTTTGTTTGGTTTGTCTTTTGTTTTTTTGTTTGTTTGGTTTTTTTCTGGTAATGCAGGTCACAATCTGATGTAAATTAAAATATTCCGCCCTTGAAATAATTAGTTTGAGAGACGGAACAGATTAGGCAAATTTTCTAGAAATTCAGATCTCGGGCTTCTGGGCCTGTTTTATGCAATTGTCTTGGCTTTCTATTGTTCTGTAGGACCTGTATGTTTGTATCACAAAAAAACCCCACCAAGTATCCTCCATCCTCACCCCATTGCTTAAGTGAGAAGATTAAAACGTGCAGGCAGAAAATTTGCCTTGGAATTTTTTTTAAACAATTGTCATGAAATAAAAACTTTAGATTTCCATTATTTTGCTGAAACAAGAACACTCCAGACTCCGAATGTGGAAAAGTTTAAACATTTCCTTCTTGATGGAAACTCAGATTCATGCGTAAATGTGATTGTACTGCTTTTATTCTTGCATCTCCCAGAGACAGTGAAATATTTTGAAATTCCAATGCTACCTTCTATTAATAAAGAAGACAAATTATTTTTTGAAGAAATGAAAATAACTAATGATACAAGAAAGCAGGAAGAAAGAACCACTAGGATTGCATTTTCTGAATTTATAAGACTGACAAAAGGAAAGTTCTGTTAACAGGCAGAACTTTCATCATAAAGATAAATAAACTAGACAGTTTATTTATCTTTATGATGAAATCATAAGAAATGAAATCATGAGAAACCATGAGAAAGCACATAGTAACTGCTAGATGTAACCCTGAATGTAGATAAGCTGGGCATCAAGGAAGTGAAATTATGACTAGAAAGGTGGAGGGGTGGGGGGTGGGATGAGGGGAAGGTGTTTTCTACTTTGTTTCTTATCATTCTACTCTATTATTAATTGGTAATAAATTAAATTCATTTTCTGTAAATTGAATTTGTTTTGCCCATGACTATACTCAGTAACTGATCTCCTGGACCTTAGCTTGACCCATAAACTTTCTTATCCAGTTTTCTTCCCCTGTCCTTCTGAGGAGGGGGAAAAGACCTCTAGGATCATCAAATCCAACCATTAATCGAGCGCCACTATGTTCACCACTAAACCACACACACAAATACCAAATCCACACATGTTCTGAACACTTTCAGGGATGGTGACTCCATCACTTCCTTGGGCAACTCATTGTACTGCTTGATCATCCTTTCCATGAAGAAATAAACTTCCTAATATCTAATCTAAACCTGCCCTGGTGCATCTTGAGGCCATATCTTGTCATCTTGTCTTATTATCTGGGAGAAGAGGCCCCACCTCACTACAGTCTCCTTACAGGTAGTTGCAGAAAGGTCTTTACACCTTCCAGCCTGCGCATTGGATTTTTTTTTTTTTTTTTTTTTTGACCTTTCCCGGATCTTCGTTCACGAAGATTGGCCATTAGTTGCAGAAGGTGATAAAAACCCCTCTAAGCCTCCTTATCTCCAGGTTTAACAAACCCAGCTCCCTCAGTCACTCTTCATCAGCTTCATTGCCCTTCTCTGGACATGCCCCAGAACCTCAATGTTTTTCTTTTAGTGAGGGGCCCAGAACTAAACAGAGGTTTTGAGGTGGGGCCGCACCCGTGGTGAGTGCAGGGGGACAACCCCTGCTCTGGTCCTGCTGGCCACACTTTGTGATACAGGCCAGAATGCCATTGGCCTTCTTGGCCACCTGGGCAAACTGCTGGATCGTGTTGAGCCAGCTTAGAGCCAGTTTTTTAAAAACTTATATGAACTAGCTAAGAAAAAACTAAACCATGTTAGTCACAGATATCACACTCTCCCTGACAGAGAGAAATTGGTATTGAAGAAGTTAATTCAAATATGTCTGCTGCATGCTGAAGTCTTCAAACAAGACCTTTGAGAGTCAGCTTTAGCTTCATTCCACTCTTCCCAGCTAAGAGGAGTTTCAGATCAAGACAGTGGAAATGTAGCTTTGTGAGGGTAGACATTTTACTGAAATATCCACTGCTTCCTATGTGGAGTTAAAGGGCATATTGTACTCTCTAGATATGTAATTGCATTTTAGCATTTCAGAATACTACACAAGAAAATACTGGAAATAGAAAAATCAGATGTTAAAACTGACACAACTGAAAGTACTGAGTTTAGGTTGCAGAAGAGGTTAAACTTCCTATGGAAAAATCCTAGGGATACTTTAGCACTGAAATATAACATCTATTGCAGCTGAGGAACATCCAGTGTTTCTGCCGTGATGATATGTGGGTAAACATCTGCAAGAAGTCACAGACACAACCAGAGGCAGCACAGGGGGAGGGCACTGGGTTATATGCTCTTGAGGACCTATAAAACTTTTCTCCCATAATCTTTTCAATAATTTCCAATATTAAGCCAGTAGAAACTGGATACAGTTTTGGGTTTACATTTTATCATCTGATCTAAGATATACATCCCTTATTGCTTTATTTCTGTTATCACAAGTGATCAAACATGAATAAAGGAATATTTTCAGGTTTAAAATCATGACAAAAATGGAAAAAAAAGATGGTAAAATTTCCCTGTTCAGCTATGCTTGAGTTTTATCATCATTCATTACTCCATTTTCTATTCGAATGATTATGCATGAGATTTTTGAAAACTAAACAATTTCAGACTTTTTAATTCAAATTATATATTATCTCTTTTCCTTTCCACAGAGCTCATACAAATTTATTTATGCTTTTGTTCAAAATCAAAATATAGAGGCATTCTGCAACAAAATAATTAAATTCTGTCATTCTCTTCATTTTTCATAATCACAGAACCTTCAATTAAAATGAATTTTGACTAAGTTTAATGTTTAAGAACCATTACGAGAAAAAGGGATGTGAATTAACTTATGGTCTTTTTAAAATCCGCACTCCCAAACATTTATGTTTTATGACTTTAGAAATTTATTCATTTTTCCACTGGAATTCAAAGCAATTTGTCACTATCAAAATGTCAAAAATAAAATGCAAAATTAAAATTATAAAGACATGAAAGCACAAACCCTTCACTTCAGGATAAATTTCAAAATGTGACCTGATTAAAACTAATCAGATAATCACCTGACTCTCTCCTTTCAGTGCTTGTTCTCTGCAACCAACAGCGTTCCTCCATAAAGACTACACAATTGTTCGTTTGATCCCTCTTCATACCTCTTAAGTGCTCCCCAGGTTTACAGCCCCCTACCAAAATCTTGTTACATATAGCTGGAAAACCAGAAGGCAGTTTTGTTATGTCTTGACTATATATATATGATCTCTAGCTTTTTATTTTAATCTGTGCTATTCCAAGCATAAAGGTAACTAATATAGACATATGCTTCCTACTCAAGTCTCTCACACATCCTATCCCACCTCCTCGCATGGTGGATGAAACACTGTTTGGTGTGTTACACATCAGCTATTAAGAATTCCCTAAGGATAGACAAATATTCTGATCATTTCTTTTAAATGATCAACTCACTTCCAATAATCTGTAACGCCAAAACATATTAGATGTGTCCTCTTACAGTTGTGGAATACTCCATGGTGACCGATAATCCCAGAATCACCCTTAAATTTGTTTAAAATTTTGGACACATTTAGGAATAAGTGGTTACAATGGCTGAAATTACTACATCAATCTCTTATCAGAAATCATCTCATTTTATCATGGGTAGTGGGTAGACATATAGTCTTTTATGAATCAAGACTGGATAAAACTACATTAAATAACAACTCAAAATCACCAGAGTTAGAGATACTGCTCAAACATGCCACACTGAATGCGAAAAGCACAACCCAAACATCTAGAATGTTCATTACCCACTTGCACTACTAAACATTCAGCTATCACTGTTAACTGTAAGTTTCAGTTAGTAAGTTTCAACTTACAAGTGCAGTAAGTTTCAACTGCACAAAGTTTAACAGACTGCTTTATTTTGTTGCATGATAGTTAATTCAAAGAAACCACTTTTTAAGAGACAAAAGGGAGTTAATGAAATTGCATGATGTAGTAATAGACTGTTGCAACAGCCCATTTTGTAATTTTTCCTTGACGGTTCAACAAAAATGATTTGTTGTGACAAAGTGAAGGAATAAGCCCTTTATTTTCAGGAATGTTTCTCATTTCAATCAGGTACTCCCTGGGACAGGAAGAGATGAGAAATTACAAGAACAGTTATAAAAAACATGAACTTGTTTGAGAATAAGTCCAATAGTACTCGTTGTATTTTCTGCAGGTGAGCATAATCGTTGTTTCTCAGGTGCCACCCACCCCGCTTTTTTTGCCTCTATTGTTTACAATGGCAACATTGCTTTCCAAGACATAATGCTAGTTTCTTGTGGAAAAATGAGTATTTTGCTTTTGGTAATTTAAGGATAACCTGCTGCCAGAACTTAAGGATAAGTTCATGACAAAAAAAAAGGAAAAAGTTTAATTTCAACACCACCTAAAAACAGATGTAGTACCTAGTTACAACAGTCAGCATGAGACAACAAATCCTAGAGTAAAGGTACAGTGTTAGCTTTGGGGGTAAGCATGTTTAATCTTTTGTTACTCGAAGCTGCACTGCATCATTTCTATGCCTGGAAAAGATAAGAAATATGCTATTTTCTTCAGCTATGGATACACAGAGCAGTTTCAGTGCCAGTGGTATGGCTTGACAAGTGCTGCTAAAATTCATGGGGATTACCAAAGGAGGAAGAACTAATGAAGGAATTACTTAGCTTACTGTTTATCTGGTTTACTCTGAAACAAAATCAAGTTGCCTCTGAGATTTTCTCTTTCTCTTCCATACCCTGGATTTATCCCTATTCATAGTCATATACAGAAACAGGAGCCTGAATTTAAAAAGTTACACCTATAAAACAAATCTCCAGCATGCATACATAAGAGTTACTACATTTTAGAGCTGTAATTTACCTGCAACGTAATTCATATCTTTTTGCAATGTAAAGGAAAACATGGGACTGTCACTATAACTAAATCAATTTTTTGTGAAAGTTCTTACACTAAGCAAAGTGCTGTTTGACCTTGCAGTTGTAACTTGATGGGTGATTGAAGTGCAGACCTGCTTCATTTTAGAGGATTGTGTTTATAAAACACATGACATTCATCTTCAGATTGGTAAACTGCTCTCTTGCACTTAAGGTTTTCAGTAATCTTGGCAGAATTGTAATCTGGAAAACAGTACCAACACATTTATGATTTCCTTACCCTTTGGCAACATTACTTTCAGGGTAAGAGCTCTAGGAGCAAATATTCTGTAACATAGTCAGAGCTTGGTGAAGCTAGTGAAGCAAATCAAAACACTCTAAACTCCAGATGCTTCATTTCATGAATTTACCCCAAAGCAAACAGAATACCATCTGGGCATACGAAACAAAAAGATAAAATATACACTTAAAGTAGCCTGTGTTTGTGAATACAGTGTGTGTAGTTTGAGCCAACATACTAGGAATTAGAAATGTATTCCACCTAAATGGTATTTGAGATACTAATGACATGCTGAGCCGATATTTTGGATGAAATATAAAATGCTTTAATTCAGCTGATAAATACTCTAAGGAAATAAAGAAAATGGACCCAACGCTACTGATAGTATCCAGACTAGTGATTTATTTTTCCAATTATTGTTCACAATTTCAGACATTTGGAAAACATATTGAGGTTATTTAAAGCACATTATTTAAAAGAACTAACTGTAACTGCCCAAACAAATTGAACTCATTTCCCTGAGTGGCTTTTACAAACCCTCTTCTTATCTTCATAGAGGTTAAAAGCTCTCACTATAAATACTTTCATATCATAGAAAGATCATAAAATCTTTCTCAATGACTTCTCCATATATGCACATCACTCTTCTTGACAAACTGAAGTTTTTTCATAAGGTTTCTAATACGTCTTATGAAATTTTGGACCTAAAAAGACCATATAGAAAAACTTCCACAAATTCTAGCTTTTAATATTTTTTTTTCTTCCACAGAAAGATATTTTATTGCAGCCAAGAATCTGAAATGTCAGGAATCATGTAGACTGAAAGCTTTCATGTACTTTTATACGAGGGATGTGCTTGTTGTCTGCAACACAGGGCAAAATCAGTAGCAAATATTGTCTGAGGAGTGAACTCTGTCCAGGAAACAAGACAGCTGCATTTTTTCTCCACTCAAAAACTCACAGCAGTCACTTTGGATGCAGATGTTTTCCACTGTCTTCCCAGATAAAAAAGACAAGGGAATCCTGACACAAGGATGGAAAGGCTTGAGGCAGAGTCACTTAACCACTTGACAGATTTGTTACTGCAGGTACACTAGGTTCGAGATAGTTCCACTGGAATCTCTACCACTTACCAGTGTTCCAGGTGCTGCCTTAGGGAAGGTACTTTCTGTTTGGGATATGCAGAGATTCCATTCATTTGAGATCTCTGTGTTCACAGTAATACAATTCCTGCAAATTCCCTGGTGCTTATGATGTGAACACTCACATTCCTGCAAGAGACTGGCACAGGTTCAAAACTGGCAGAGTTTTGATCATCTCTGCAGTGCACACTGTGGGTTCCTTGAGTTTTCAGTTTACACTCATTACCTTTAACATAACACAGCATGAACATGAGTTTAATTCTGCTGGACTCAGATACTAAAATGAAATGTTGGAGTTTCTATTCTATGCTAATCTAAGACTCCTTCCATTTTTTTTTTTTTTTAAATACTAACATAATTTCTACTAGAGATTATCTACTTGTGAACTTTTTTCCCCTTATTTTCAGCAAGTTCTCAGCAATTATAGTCTTTTTGTGATTGCTCAAAGTCCCTTTGAACTTACAAATTAAATAGACTGCCAGAACAGGTCTGGAAAAGACTGTACAGTTTTCAAGCCTTGTGGAAACAGGATCACTACACCAAATCCACAATCACATTCCCTGACTTTATAGAGAAGGCTATGAAATTGAGATTACAATCTGAGACAGATTTGTAGACTTTTAATGAACTGGTACAGAAAAAGGTTCACGTAATAGACCCTGTGATACCATAGAGATTGACTCCCACTATAATTTTTAAGCTGGTTGTTGCAATATGAAGCTTGATCAGCTGTGACTCTATAGCTACAGTGTCTGCTTTCTTCCAAAATTAGCAGAGAAAAGAGAAATGCAGAGGATAGGGATGAGCTATTGAAAAAGTGTTAGTGAGCAGATGACACTCTTCCAAATTTATCAGCAACTAAAAGAAACAGAATGAACTCTATGGCATCTTACGGTAGAACCGAATAATTTATTCTTTAACTGCAAATGGTGTCTCGAAATAATAATAATAAAAAAATAAACAGTGCAAAAAAAATCTATTTGGAAGTTTAATTACTCTTATTTTTTTAAAAAAAAAAGATGAAATTTTTATCAAAAATATATGTTTCCTTTCAGGTCATCAACATCAGCTGCCAGTGTTAAATTAAAATGAAATCTTTCTTCTTTAAAAACTGTACTATGTTCTTAGCGCTGTATTGATCTTGTTTCCTGCTCTTTTCAGTGGGCAAAACATTTAACTGTCTCCCATTAGGTACTAAGAGCTATTTAACTCCTATAATGAAACAAATTTGTCCAAAGGCAAGTGTAATCCAAAAAGTAATCTGTTCACTTCTGGAATGCAACCAAATCAGAATTGCATTGCCTTCATGGTGGGAAATACAAACTAACACTTAGGTTAAGTAAAAATAAATGTTTATTTTAATTCAGTGAACTAAAGCATTTGGATTCCAATTAAAATGAGTTAATACATATTTAATTTAAATTTTAGCATGGAAAGCTCAGAATAATAATGGATTGACAAATTTTAATTTTTTCAAGAACGAATTGCTCTGATTTGACAAAAATTATTCCCTACTAAAAAATCCACAACCATGTCTTTGAAATAGGATTAACATTTCCAAATGTTCACAACAGAAGTGCATATTTTACAGTATGTAACTTCATAGACTGAATTCAGAAAAGAATATGTTAGGTGCAATGATATTTATTAGAAAAAGATTTGGTGATAAGAATTGAAATTTTCAAATGTAAAAAAAGGTTAATAATATTAGGTTAATAAAATTAAGAATTATAACTCCCTAAGTGATATGATTTCCTTGATCTGCACATATCAATTTCTTCACACCATTTGGCTTTGCTAAACTTTCTTCAAATCATGTCAATATTTGCTTCTAATGATTTAAAAAACTACTACATTTCATTTTTTTCTAGAATGAAGTCAGCAGTCTAAAATAAGTGTTTGCAACACTAAGCAGAGAATAAGGCATTTTAATATGAGATACAGCAGACGGTATTCCAAGTTAATATTCCATTTTTACTTGGCCAGGTAGATGAACCAGGTGATATTAAAGAGGGTTCGTGTCTTACAAAAATAACAACTGGAAGCGGCAACTGGGGTGTAAACAAGATTTTCACTTTAAGAGCATCTGGATATTGTGGCGTTCAGAGAGCAGAAAGAAACATTGCCCAAGGAAGAGTTTGGTGGTTGCAGTCAGGACACAGAAAAGTAGTTATTACCTTTAAAAATATTTTTATGGATTTCAACTGTTGTAGCATAGCATGCTGGTGTAACCCTGGAAGAAGTAACCTGTTACAGCTTTTTCAAGAAACATTGCAAAACTATTTTTTGCCTCCTTTGCCTGCAGAAGGGTCCTTAGGGACCCTGTCCTTAGGGTTTTTACACACTTGGAATATTTTGGGAGGAACAGGTATTCTCCACATTTTTAATATCTGAATACTTGGGGACAGCAATCAGCAGACAGACTACATTTAGCATTCAGGATGAACTTGAATCACAAGCAAAATTTTAGGTAAAGAACTGCTAACTGGTATTTTTTTAATGCAAATAAATTAGTAGGCTTTGTATTTTTCTAAAATCATTGGTTTTGTTTATCTAGTCTCCCGTAAAAAAAATGAGTACAAGAGACTTTCAATAATGCATTTAAGTTTTATGGCTAAATACTAATAAGTAACTATTTTACTAAGAATGGTATTTCATTAATATTATTTATGCACCCATTGCTTATCATGCATAGAGTGAAAATGCAGGGTGATACATCTATTTCCTTTCTGTGCTGTAGTCTTTATCACTGCACAATGTCAAAACCAGAAAGCACATAACCATCACAGAGAAGCAGCTAAGCCATCTGCTTAACATTTGCATAAGTAAAAATAAGTGGTTTTATGCTGCTGCTGTATTTTCTGTCACTATGACTGAAAAGCTAATAATACTGTCAGTATGTCTCAGACATCTGTGTTTAAAACAAAATAACAATTAATTTCACAAAATATCATTGTGCATTATTTTCCCTATGACAAATAAACATGGATTTATCAGCTTGTAACAATTTGGGTAAAAAACAGGCACCCTCTTTGTGATATATTTTTAAATTGTTTGCAAGGCTACCAACTGTGATTGGCTTCTCCACATTGCCTAGAAGAACCAGAAATGAGCTGAGATTCAGTGATTGACACTCCACAGTTAAGACTATCTTTCCATAGCTAATAAAGCCTAACAAGAAGCACTGTTGCTGTTCTATTGCTGATTTGTATCAACTGTGATAGGAAGCAGAACACTTAGGTAAGGAATGACTCCTTTTCAGTCAAGGTCATATTTTCCAGAGTCACAATGTAACTAGACACTTCAGGAGCTTATTTAGCAGCATATGAATGACTCAGAAACGCAGGCACAGAAAAATGCAACCCCCTTTCTCAAGTATATTCAGTTAATATAGAAAATGTTCTAAAATACAATAGAAAATAGTCTTACTGACTTTTGCCAAATCTTAATTATAGAGTCCCATTATTTTCCATAATTAATTTACAGTTGAATAGTGTCTCTAAGAGGACATGCAAATCAGAACTATGATGCTGCGCAGAATTCCAATCATGCTTGAAAGCCTATAATATGCCAAAATAAAGAAACCTTTCTGAAAACATTTTTATGTGAAGCAAAAAAAAAAAAAAAACCCACACAGTTCAAATTCAGTGTGCTTGCAAAAAGAACTAAGACTGTTTCTTTCTAAAATTTTTCAAATAAGCTTATTTGTCGTCATAATAAACAACAGAGCATTGTCTGATATCATTCTCTACAAAATGTGAGTTTACGTAAAATGATTGCTAGCTACTTAACAGATTTTGTACCATAACTGCAGTATTTATTGCAGTGAACAAATAAATATACTCAAAACATGCTGGAGTTAAGCTACAGAGCGGATTTACTTGTCTTTTTGTGTTCAAAGAATGCATGAAGAATGTAAGATATTACTTTCTGTACAAAAACCAATGAGATTTACTGTGACCAACTTTTCATTCATAGTTCCTTTCAAATCAGTGCCATTTGCACCTTCTAGGGTCTCTTTTGTTTCAGAAGACTTAAGAAGTTACTGAGGCGAAAAGGGAGAAGGGACACACACCCCTACGACCACACACTCCCTTCCCCACCTCCAGTTTTCTTCCAAGTTTTTCCCATCTTAAGAAGAGAGAAACACAAACAAGTATGGTGCCTCTGATGATGTTCTACAGAACAAAGAGAAAAATGAAGATCAACAGGCAGTCCTGATGCATGGCTGTTTTGTGTTATTCTTTTAGAGAGCAATCTCAATCTCACCTAGAAAGATATTTATAACAAATAATATGTAAAACCTGAAGTAAGTAAACTTACTCTAAACGTGCCTAGCACCGAAGTCAACATCCCTGACCATTTGGGTGCAAACTCTGAAATGGAATGTGGTAAACTTTTTAAGGTTTTCTGCCAAATGTGAAATTAGAAAACTTATTTAATGGTGTGATGTGAGTTCAGAGACCATGTTTTATTTTGCAGTAGCATATATATTATTTCAAAAAAATATAAGGAAAAGAAAATCGATTAGCAGACCTGTGTGATGGCTCTTAAAAAGACAAGAGCAGAGTGAGAAGAGCAGAGGATTAGGGACAAAAGTCCAAGCAATTGTGGCATTGGAAAAACAGAAAATATGGGTATGAGGAGCAGTGAGGGAGAAGCTTGCGAGTGAGTGAAAGGAGAAGTCAACAGACCATATTCATACTGCCAGGTTGTCTGCACCAAAATCAAGTCTTAATGTACAGCTGGATTTCAAAATCTCAAATTAAGTAAAGATTACTGCAAGACAGGAAATTAATTAACCTTTTTCTCTCTATAGGAAAGCACCACAGAATCATAGAATGGTGGGGATCAGAAGGGATCCAACTTCCAAAATCATCTAGTCCAACCTACCTGTCATGGTGGATCTTTTCCTAGATCAAGTCACTCAAAGCCCCATCCAGCCTGACTTTGAAGACTTCCAGGAATGGGGCATCAATAAGTTCTCAGGGTAGCCTATGCCAGTGTTTCACCTCCCTCATTAAAAAAAGAATTCTTTCTTGCTTTCAATCTAAATCTACCCTCTTTCTGTTTAAAGCCATTGTCCCTTGTTTTGTCACTTTGGGCCTTATTAAAAAAGTCCCTCTCCTACAGACTGCGTTTAAGTACTGAAAGACTGAAATGAGATTTTCCCAGAGCCTTCTCTTCTGCAGGCTCAGCTCTCTATTCTCACAGAAGAGGTGCTCCATCCCTCCGATCATTTTCATGACCCTCCACTGGACCTGCTCCAACAAGTTCACATTTTTCTTGTGTTGAGGACACCAGAGGTGGATGCACTACTCCAGATGGGGTCTCACCAGAGTGGAATGATCTCCCTCGACCTGCTGGCCACGCTGCTTTTGATGCAGTCCAAGATACGACTGGTTTTCTGGACTGAGAGTACACTTGGGTGAGTCACGTCCAATTTTGCATCCACAAGTATCCCTTCTCGGCCAAGCTACTCAGTCTTTTCATCACTCAGCCTGTACTGATGCTGGGGGTCGTCTGTCCAGGTGCAGATCTTTGCACTTGACCTTGATGAACATCAAGAGGTTTGTATGGGGTCACTCCTCAAGCTTGTCAGGGTCCTTCTGGATGGCATCCCTTCACTCCAGTGTGTTGACCACGACACAGCTTGGTGTCATCTGCAAACTTGCGGGGGCACATTCGATCCCACTATGTCCTTGAAGAAAACGTTATCACAGAATCACAGAATATGCCAAGTTAGAAAGAAGGGATCCACAAGGATCATCAAGTACAACTCGTAGCCTTGCACAGGACCACCCCCAAGAGTCACACCATGTGTCTGAGAGCTTTGTCCAAACGTTTCTTGAAATCTATCAGGCTTGGTGCTGTGACCATTTCCCTGGGGAGCCTGTTCCAGTTCCCAACCACCCTCTGGGGTTATTTTGGTATGTGGGCTCACAGGAAGTATCCAGTATAACCCACTGTCCAGACAAGGGTCAACTGTGGGGTCAGACCAGGTTGCACAAACCTTTATTCAAGCCAAGGCTTGAAACCCTTCAAGGTCTCTTCAGTCACCTCCATTTCTGTATCTCAGACAAATCTATTTTCAGTGCAGATACACTGGTACAAAGTCTGTGCAAAACCATCTCTAGTTTCCATATATATCTACCCATATATTACACATTTGTAGTACTAATTAAAATCCTCTTAAATCTTTATTTGAATTCCCAGAAACTAGCTACACACATTCTGATTTCACAAGGTTCTAGAGAGATTAAGATGGGAAGTGGAATGGAAAAAAAGTCAGCTTTTAGGACTGGTTGACAAAGGTACTGAGAACTTATGCCTAGCAGAAACATGGTATCAAGTTAACTTTAAAGGATTGACTGCAGACTTGAATTCAACTGAAGTTATACAGACTACTTTTGGTAAAACTAGCCTAGTCTGCCAAAATGCTAACATCCTTAATTTATTTTAGCTCACAAGAAGTCTCGTTACACAGTTCCTAAGAAAACCACAAGAAATGGGACTTACTTTACTTCGTCTCCTCTGAGTTCCATCCTAAGTCTTTAAGAGCTAATTTTTGATTCATTTAAATTAATGACAAAGTTCATAATAACCTTAGCTGTAGGATTACAGCTGTAGACTCCTAACAACACCTTGTTTCTTTTTTGTAACTCGTTGGAGATCATAAAATAGTGCTCTTTTAAGTGCAAAGATTTTGCCTTATTTGTTTTGTGGAGTGTTTTATGCACGTACCACAGATTATAAATAACGAAATATAGTTATTTTGAGAAAGAATGGGTTTTTACAAGGAAAAAGAAAATTTATGCCTATTCCCTGTGGAGCATAAAGGTGTTTTTTCACTTTGCAAAACATCATAAACAAGAAAGTTATAGAGAGAAAGAAGAAACAGTGCACAGAAGAATGACCAGCAAAACACAAGAAGTGAGATGCACTCAGATTACAGTTATCCCCTCAGAAAGAGTTATCTACAAGGAAAATAAAAGCAACATGATGTCAGTCCTAAATATTTATTGCAGCATCTGAAAAATGTGCCTTTTGTGATCACTGTATCAGCCTGGTACACCAAGACTGGGCTGACAGAGATATAAATCACAATGTAATTTTTTTGCCTCAGTCCTTACTTCTTGATTATGTTGCAGTAGGATGTATAACTTCAGTTCTCCCTGGGATTGAAATAAGCACACACCAGAGGAGCACTGGAAATCTTGTCTGAAACTTGACATACAGAACATATACAAGTGTTAAGAAGGTATTACGTTATTCAAATCTGGCTGATAAAATATTAGGTCAAAACACAGGTACTGGGTCCTTGCACAACACAAAATTTAAATACTGATTTGCATGTTTACCATGTAAAGTCACTTTGTAATGACCTCTCCACTGGAAGAGGTATGGCCCTGGTGCAGCAGGTTGTCCTTAAACACAATACAGATCCAAATTGCTCATCAGAAGTTGGTTACCAGTTCACAGCTACTTGCATGGGAAAGGATCCATTTCCACTTCCTCCCCTTTCTTCCTTTCCTGCTTCCCAGTGTTCACAGCTGTGCACCCATGGTACCAACCTTCCTTCAACTGAAGATTCCTGTTAACAAGTCTGGTGAATAAACTCTGCTGAGAAGGTCAGTTGGGTTATTTTTCTAATCGATTAGTAAATTGTGTCAGCCTGTGGAGGGATCTGATGAGGAGCAGTGCCAGAAAATCAATGGCAATTGGAAGTTGCAGGAGGTAAGCTCCCAGAACAGGTAACTTTGGAAAGGCAGGATTAGTGTAGGGAAGCCTGTAAAGGAGTTGCCCCCTTCTGCAGCTCTGGGTCACTAAACTGCCTTCCTCCATTTCACATAACTGCAGTGTTATGATCGAACACACCATCGCTCTATACACTCAGTATGGGTGTAATATTTCATGTAAGTACTGTAGACCATCTAATTATACAAAGGTCAAAAGGATAAAATGGAAGAGACAGAAGATGACTGTGCCACAGCTTATGATACCTTGTAGAAAGGGAGAACTCGACCAACCCATCTAACACAATAACTATTAGCACTAGTGGTTACAGCACCAGCAGACATTACACAAATAAATCCTCCCAATTCTTCTGAGATTAAATAAATAAATCTCACATTCCACAGGAAGGCACAGGGAGCAAAGACCAAAAACTTTCAATTATTTAAATTACTCTTATTATTCAAACAAGTCCCATTGTTTTCATATTAGTTGCAATCATTTTCTGCAGATTTCTGTTTGCTCACAGGAATGATTTCCTGCAAAAGCAGCAGAAGGGAAGTTCTCAATTCATAATTCACATAGGGAGCATGATTCAAAGAGCTGCTCTATTCATTCAGCTAAGTAACAGAAATATATCATAATTCTTTAGGGGCCATAAAAACATGCTTGAGTACAGGACACCTGGAGTATAACAAAGAGTGTGGGAGCAATTTATTGCCTGAAATAAGCTACTCCATTCATGAAACAATTGACAACAAACAGCACACTATTAGAACTGGAAATAATTCTTGCTATTTTATATTTGAACCGCGCTGCAGACCTTATTCAGCTTATTGAAGTGGAAGAATCAACAACCTTCCAAAAACTTTAGACATATTAATCTCAGTCTTCCAATGTCGAGTCTTTATCCTCTTCTCATGGGCAGAAATACAGCCCCTCTAATTTCACATTAGGACTGTTAAACTTTTAAGGTCACAAATGCCTTTTAAACAGGGCTTTTCTGTAGCTGTGAATGTGCATGAATGCAGGTGAAAATTTCTGTAGTCAGTAAGACAGCATGGAGGCTGAGCTCAAACCCATGAACTCACAAAAGCACTCTTTGCTGAAATCACTTGGTGTGGTTACTTCAGCTGGAAGTTGATTCCAACATTTTGAGTATAATCTGCACTGTAAATGATTTAAAACTAACAGAACTTCCTGACTTAGCTGAAGACATTACAGGTAAAATCTAAAATGGAAGCTAGAAATCTTTCCTCCCAAACTTCTACTGCAATTGTAATGTCAAAATGAGAAAGAAAAATAAAAATAATTAAAAAAAAATGGGACTAGCTGTAAAACGACTCAAATTTTGATTCAAAACATTTTTTTACGGCCAAAACCCACGGAGGTTCCACAAGTTATGAAACAGGAGTTTTTATAGTATTTGTCTAACTTCCTAATAAGAATGGCCACCTGACTGAAGTCTGAAATGTTCAAGATTTTCTAGAGTTGCTGATCTAAGACACAAGTATGCAGAACCAGCTGATTTTGTAGGGGCAGCTGGGCCACTAGAACACTTTCTATTGACATTCTTTGAGTAAGGCAGGGGATTTTGCTAAAACATTGTCTGATGTTTCAAGAAATAGGAAATTTTTAATAGTAATACTTGGCACTGGATTTCTGTAAATGTAATTTCAAAATTAAAACTTTAGTGCCCAGCTTGGCAGTCAACTGAGAATTAACTTATTAACCCTGTTCAAGAGATTTTCAGTACAAAGAAGGAAATCCTGTGCATAGATCTATATATGGAAAAAAATGAGAATATCATGCCAATGACCACACTTCAAATTACAAAGCCCTTAAAATTATGCTTATTGCTTAAATTTGTCCATGTCACTTCTTAATAAGAACTTATAAACATTCCATTTCAGTGGGGAAAAAAGAAGTAAAGAAATTAAAAAAGCTTAAACTATGAAAACAAACTTCCAGACAGGAAATTATAAATACAAACCTCTACATAACCTATTAAAAATTCACACAGCAATGAAAGGTTGAGAGTTTCAAGACTATAACCACAAAAATATGACAGAATCAGAAGGTTTTCAGGAAATGATTGTCAGGTTTTATCAGCTATAAACAACTACTCACTGTCTTTCCTCCTCTCCTGAGTTTACATCTCTTTTAAAATTCTAAATATTGTTGCTGTACACAGGGTGGCACCATGACTTCAGAAGCCATAAACAAGATTTCAGGCGGGGAACAACATCTCCAGCAGTCTCCCAGTAGGAGGGAGGAAACTGTATTAAAAACAAATCTCTCCTTCGTGTTAATAATGTGGAACATATGATTTCCGTGGAAAGATTAAATCACACTAAGAAATCTTTTAAACAGAAATAATAGGGAAGAGAGATGACAACCCAGAGACTAGTAAAGAGATGATGGATAGAGTGGAAAGGAAAGGGTGCTGCGAAATGGGAGTAAAAGAGACCCCAAGAACAGTATTGAAGGATGTTAGGGCTCCCACCCCGGAGGAGTCACATGGATGGGGAAACAAAACCACAGTGACTAAGTTCTGGAGTGAAAGCTCAAACTGAAGTAACCAGTGGATGAGTAAAAACCCTACAGTACAGGTAGACAGGGAAGAGGAAGACATGGAGTTCATTCTCATTGTGATGGAACAGCCCAAACACACAGGTCTCCCCCACAGTGGAATACGAGCCCAGTTTAACAAGGGAATGTCTTTTGTCTCGGTATTCATTACCAAGGTATCTCTCTGTACTGAAGGATGAGATTCAAGAGCAAGGAGGATGACCACAGGAGGATAACGAGAGAAGGATGAGTCCAGAATTATTTGTGAGCTCTCAGTAAGCTCATGGGCTGCACCCAGCTGTGCTAAGAAAGCTGGCTGATGTGCTTGCAAGGCAGTTCTTCAACAAGAAAAGTCCTAGAGACTAAGAAAGCTAAGGATGGATCACCCTACAAGCTTTACTTTTGTCCCTGGGAAAATTATGGAGGAGGTCCTCTCAGAGCACATTTCTGAACATGAGGGAGAAGAAGGTGATGGGGAACTGTTGTGGTGGTTTGACCAAAAGTGACTCATGCCTGAATCAGCTGGTTACTTTCTGGGATAAACTGACTGAATTTGTGGACATGGGGAAAGCAGGGGCTATTTAGGTTAACTTCTGCAAGGCTTCCAGCACTTTCCCAGTATCCCTGTAGGCAAGCTGTGGGTGGATGCCCCACAGCAGGGACAATATGGGTTGGGTGGTTGGTCTCCTAGGTGATGGTCCCTGGGCTGCATCTGCCTGGATGCTGGAGCCCTGTGGGGTCTCACAGGGTCTGCCCCGGGGTTTGTTCTCTTTAACATCTCTATCCATGACCAGCAAAATTCACCTTCAGGTTTGCAGGTGACACCGAACTGGGGCAGCACATAAGTCCATATGTGTATGAGCAGGCCTTCTGTACAGACCATGGCATGAAGAGGTCAATAAGCCCCTCAGGTAACCAGGGCAGGAACAAAGGGCAGCCCTTTCCTAGGCAGGCAGAAAGTTTCCAGCTGCCAGGGAATAAAGCCCCCAGCAATTTGTCTGACCCACAGCTGAGCCTGCCCTGGGCAGTGTTGGACTAGAGACCTTTGGAGATCTCCATCATCCTGAATTGCTCTGCAGTGCTACAATCCATAAAGTATGCCAAGCATTTTGAATACATACTGTTCAGACCTGTTGATTTACCCTGCATCAGTCTTGGGCCAAAAATCAAACTGTCTGAGGTAACATGGTATAAAAGCTGGAGGATAGCAAATCAGCTTGATGAAAAAATCATGAAACTAATTTATTTTAAAAAAGACAAATTGAATGTAATTGGAACTACAGGAGCAACTCTGTACTGAACTTGAGTAGCTGCTCTGTCATGAGCAGCTACTCAAGACCAAATGGGAGGATGAGAGCAGTAAAATTTGCTAGCTCTAATCCAACACTATACTAACTCAGGTTTTTCTCTAAGGGACAGAAATCAGAAGGCATGATGCTGCTTGGTGAGTTATTGCCTTTGAGTGATCCATTCAAAATGCATTTCAAGGACGTGAAAGAAACCAAGAAAAAAGAGTTATGTTCATTTTCTCACCTCATGTTTCTCTTCTGGAACTTTACAATTCAAGAACTTTAATGTTCTGATTTCACAAGAAAAAACTAAAATTCTTTCTGGATAGCAGCTTGTCTGTTATTCAAACAGACAATAAAGCTGGAAGTATTGCAACACACTTTCTTCAAAGGCAATTAGTTAGATGAAGAGCAGCCTACCTGCAGCTTAGGAGGCATGTGGGAGGTCATGAATCAAACTGTACCTCTACATGACCCCTCAGTAGGATCACTTCTGAGGAGATTAGTAATTTTTTTTGGCAGGAATAGCAGGGTACATTGGCTTTTTCATGATTTGGGTTTTTTTTTTTTTTTTGGGGGGGGGGGACAGAAATTGTCTTCAGGCAAACTCCCAAATTCTTGCAGCACACTATGCAACTGACATAAAGTCAAAATAATGTGTTTAGTGCTACAGAAATAAAACTACAAAAGTATTAATTACACCCTTTCTCAGTGTGACCTGTTGTAATTTGTCAAAAAAGTTTGTCATTGTGCTTACCATATCTAAAACACTTACCTATCAACCCAGGCCAAGAATTATTGGGACAAATATAAAGTAGTTAGTTTTGCACTTTGATTATACTCGACCTCCAGATGAAAACTCCAGGTCTTACAGCATAGAATTTGAGTGTTTTGCTAATTTCTGTGTTTGCTCAAATGGACTCATTGTGTTCCTCAATGTGCAGCTGGAAGACAATTTTCATTTTTAGGACTTTTTCATGATAAATTCTTTTATGGTCTGCCTTATAACTGATCATGACCTGATTAACATCTTCTGTACATGATGTGAATTGAATCCCAGCTAAGTGCTCTTATGAATTACAATATTGGCAGTCCAATTATTACTATTCAAAGACTAAGAGAATAGAAAACATGGCTTGCTGGAAAGTAGTTCTGTGGAGAAAGACCTGGGAGTCCTGATGGACAACAAACTGTCCATGAGCCAGCAGCTTGCCCTTCTGGACAAGAAAGGCAATGGAATCCTGGGATGCACGAGAAAAAGCATGGCCAGTAGGTTGAGGAAGGTGATCCTGCCCCTCTACTCAGTCTGAGACGACCATGCTTGAGCAGGGAGGTTGAGGTAGATGACCCACTGTGGTCCCTTCCAGCCTAACTGATTCTGTGATTCTGTGATTTTCAATATAAAGCCATTAGTAAAACTGTCTGTGTGAATGTAGATTTTGCTTTTAATATCAGTCCCCCTAACAGATGCTGTAGCGTAATATTTTATGATAACAAGGGGACTATGTGCAGTAACAGGGTTTTCCCCATGAATAGAGCCTCTCATATATGTCAAACTTTTTAAAAGGAGAATTTCAAAGTACTGCCTTTATTTCTTACTTGTGAATGATTTTTAAGTTACTCAAACAAATAGGAGTCCAAAAGAAATAAATCAACATACTGACACCCAGAGAATTCTTTTTTGGTGCTGATGCTAGGGACTGAGAAGCTGAGAGTGAGTTGGTTTGGAACTTCAGGCTGCTGTAGCATACATTGCTGTTCTGCCTAAAAGCTATCAAAGCCCACACAGTTATCACAACACCAAGGATTGTCCTTTCACTCCAGTGAAAATCTAACAAGGAGAAGAAAGAGAAAGAATGGTAGCCAAAATTCATTACATTACCGAGACCTGTCTCACAGATTATCAAGGCCTTCTTAGGAGAGGTAAACGTAGCTGTTGTCCAAAATCCACAGGTTCAGTTTAGAGAGACAAGATGACATTGATTCAGATTCTAAGACAAGTACAATTCTGTGACTTATAAATAACTATTTCAAACCTTCATAATAATTGTAATATGCATAAAAATTTCTTAACCAGAAGACAGTTCCAACTTACCAGTAGGAACACAATCTGAAGGAAAAAAGCCATAGCTACAGAAAAGGCAACATTCAGAAAGTTAACGAGGTGCAACCACACACCTTTTACAGCAACCTAGCGCCATTCTCCATAAAAAATATAATCCAGCATATTACTTATCTCACTTACTACTACTATTTTTTAGTTTTATCCTTCATGTTCTATAGTAAACTGAGTTTGCAATTAATTTACTGTCTACAAAGAAGAGTGGCCATTTCAATTCTGGACCATTAAATTTTAGGTGCATAGATCACTTTGGAAACTATCCAAAATAATGATCCCAATCTTCCAAATGTAGTAAGCTTAGTAAATATATGCTTAGTTATAAGCATATCCCCATACCTACAAGCCAGCTAAAAGCCTGTGTTTTATTGGAACACAGGATGAATTATACAGAAAACCAAAAACAAATCCTGCTCTTCTAAAAAATGACACGTGGGAAAAAGGAAATGAACCCAGGAGGAAAAATAGTATAAGCACTTGAAAGCATTAAAATAACTTAATTCCAATACAGAGAAGGTGTTCACGAACTTGCATGAGCCTGCCAATTAAGGCATCAGCAAACAGGCTTTGTGACAACTAGAAGGCAGCAACTTGTAATTCTGTGTCATAGAAATATAAGGAATGAGTGTACAATGAAAAGAATGATGTATCTTTTATACACAGAAGCAAAGAACTGCTGGATTAAAGAAAGTTAAAGGGTATACCTGAAGACTAAGAAAATTGTAATGGCAACATATGAGTTTTAAAACCTGAATTGCAGTACTAAAGCTATTAATGACCAATAACAGCTTTTGAAAAAACTGCTCATTTCTAAAAAAAAAAAAAAAAAAAAAAATAGGCTCAGAAATACTGAGATTTGAAGGTGTTTAAGCAAAAATATTATATGGAAGCAGAGGAAGCCCATGACTAGGAAGATCCTAAGGATAACCTTGCATAAATATTTTCACACTACATTAAGGACACTTGTCGGTTGCAACACAGCAGTCAGGCATTTTATTCTTTCCAACAATCTCTAATTAAAGGCTAATAAATTTCTTCTTATTCCAGCTAGCATTACAGTATTGACATGTCCTGAATGTAATGAATAAGACTTAGAAAGTCTTTTACATGCTATGGAAATGCATGAACATGTTGAGTGACTAAACTTCTGTAAACAAATGTGTTGAACGTGCTTAACTATGTACTAAAAAGTAACCAAGAAGCTTTACCAGCATTTGCTTGTACTTGAAGAAATAACCCACCACTGCTGTCCAACAGTCTCTACACAGTTAACTCTGGTTTGGGCTGACAGACTGGGCACAAGATTGAAATCTGAAATATGCCTCAGAGGGCATCCCAACAGAGGTGAAAGAATGAGGAAAGTGCAGCCAATTTTCATCAATTACTGCTAGTTTGTAACAAAGTGCAAACATTTTTAGAATAAACATATGAGGTTGCGTAACACTCCTGACACTTCTTGCTTTTCCAATTTTATTTGCAAAAGGAAAAAAAAAAACAAACCTACCTAAACAAAAACAAAACTTATCTAAACAAAAAACCCCTGCCCCTACCCTCCCAAGAAAAAACAAACAAACAAACAAACAAACAAACATAAAATACTATGAAACAATATAATATCTCATAGAAAACTGAATCAAAATTTTTAATTCTATTCTTGGTCCAGTATCTGATTCATTATAGAAAAAAAAATTAAAAAATTAAAAAATTCTTTAAACATATATCTTCGTGGTTTCCATTCTAAGCTGTTTAAATGTGATATTAATTCTGTATTTGTTTAACTTGCAGAGGCATGTGAAGAAAAATCAATATCTAAAAATTAAATGTAATTTCTAAACGACGAAGATACAGGATAAAATGAGTTTAATTCTTGATGGTACTCAGGTTGCACTTTCTTCCTTCACAGTAGAAAGTAATAGAAACAAGTGTAATGCTCTGTTTTATAAATATTAGCACCTACTACTGCACTTTGGCCTTTATTCACAATAGCCCTAAAGTAAGATAGAAGTTCCAAATCATAATGGTCAAGGATAACCTGATTTTAGAATTAATATATTTAGAACAGACACATACATGTTCACAAAGCTTCTTCTGGGAGCTTTATTACTTTCAGAAGCGTGTAACACAATTCAGATCTTTTATGTAACCACAGTGAATGCATTTCTGTATTTCCTTTTTGACATCCCCATCTACAAGGGTGTTGCAAACAATGAGCTTTCACCAGTGCTTGTGGAGTTCTTAGGATACTAAAACAAGTGATCTATGTTATGAAACCAATACCAATGAAGACCCATGAATATATCAAGAAGGTTAACCAACACATGAGTAATCTACGAATTGATCCACAGCAAGTATTGTACTGCTGGAGTACATGGAGAGTCCATGTTCCAAATCCAGAAAACTGCTAGTGACCAAAAATAATTCCATTATTGCATTCCTTTCAAAAGGGAACATTTTCTTCTTTGTTTATAAAAATGTTTAACTTTGAAAAACAAATTAAAGAAAAAGTCTGTGCAGACCTCACCAAAAAAAAAAAAAAAAAAAAAAAAAAAAAAAAAAAAAAAAAAAAAAAAAAAAAAAAAAAAAAAAAAAAAAAAAAAAAAAAAAAAAAAAAAAAAAAAAAAAAAAAAAAAAAAAAAAAAAAAAAAAAAAAAAAAAAAAAAAAAAGAAGATATGGTCTTCACCATAATTATCATTGCATGAACACAAATGAGGACTCCTGTTATTTGCAATTGCTATTCTATCTTATATCACCTATGTGTAAACCTTTACAAAGCTCTGTAAACTAGGCTTGGCCTAAATATATATATACATAAATACATACATGACAAACATACATATGTACCTGTGCATATATATGTACATACACAAATACATAAATGTCAATACACAGATATGATCCAGTAAAGGGAACTTTCTAAGCATGCATTTCATAGATATGAAAAACTAGATTAAAATTTATTGAAAGGATGGGACTATGTTGAGTGGCAAGGACAGACCAGATTAAAACAGCAGGGACACTGCTGTTCTTGGGGTTAGTGGCAATTTAAAGAATTTATCACAACCATACAAAAAACTTCTTTTTTTTTTTTTTTTTTTAGCAACTTATGGTTTTATACAAGCTGCCTCACTGAAAAGAGAAAACTGGCAAGACACAGCAGAATGACTTTTAAGGAATTTCTTAACCTAAAAAATGGAAATCTGTTAAATGGATAGAGGCCATTTGATGATGGATCATGACTGAGGAAGGTGTTAAATCCAGGTGAAAACACTACACTTTTGAAATGTCCATTGCTTTTTATGATATTCTGGCAGCACAGTCCAGCAAACTGATTCACATGGACCACTGTGATCACCTAAATTAATTTAATGTGTTTCAATCTAATTCTTATCTACCAGGAGGTGGGCAGATACACAAAGAAATTGCTACCACACACCCAAGAGTTGTTGGCTGAAGTGGGATGTGTTTTCTGATAAGACTGTCAGCCACCCAGCACTTGTCACATCCAATCATGCAGCACTGAAGCAGTTCAGCAGTAGCTTTAAAATTATAAATGAAACCTCACTGTAAGAGCTTTGCTTCATAGTGTTGCTATTCCAGATTTGCACTTTGTCCTTAACTAGAAACTTTAAAAAGTCCCAACTTATAATTTGTGGCAAAAAGAAACTCAGACACAGGTATTCAGTATTTTTATCACTTCCAAACGAAGATAATATCGACATAAAGATTAAAAAATGTGAACTTTGGGAAAACTGATGACCTTTGAAAGAGCAACAGTTTTGTTTGTCTGCACTTGAACATGACTGTAATGATTATTTTTGCAACATAAAGCCTGTATCTACATTGGAATAAGGTATATGATATACTGTAGGAATAAGTACCTTTCAATCATTCTAAAAAGCTTATCCAACAATACCATCTGATGCTTTTTTGGTTTTGTGTTCTGGGAAACAGAGAACAATGATGCTCTCCTTGCCTTCACACCATTCAGTTTTACAGTATGTCTAGATTGTAACCCATTCACTTTTTTTTTTTTTTCATACAAAAGATGTTCTACATTGTTGACCTTCTCTGTACTCTTTATGCCTCCATCACACTGCTTGAGAAGAAGAGTATTGGAGATACTTAGTACTCAAATGGTGAAAATCCTGGTTTATTCCACTTTCCTATGGAAAGATTCCATAGGATCTTTCCCAACAGATCCTATGATTCTGTGGTGTCAGTGTTAATGGCCAACCCTATTAACTCAGATAATAAGGAGGTAACTGAAAATCCAGGCTATCCAGGATCCTAGAGAACAAACTGGAATTTTTGGTGCAACGACATTCAGGGTCTCCAGAAAAATCCAGACAAGGCTGAATCAGCTTACATTCAACCAGTTAAACCTTGGTTACTTGAACAAGCTAAGATCCAGCTTAGAACCTAGTTGTTCTAGTTCATGCAAACCATGTAGAATTTGGATTGGCCTATGGGCTCCAGAGGGAATATTTTTAAAGTGAGGTGCAGAGACAGCTCCAACTATGGTGACATCTGTTGCTTGTTTGCACAATAAGATATTAAAATCTGGGATGCTTGGGAACAAGTAAATAGATGATGGCTCCAAGAGATCCCACCTTGGGTAAAAGGCCAGATACGACACATACAGCTGGCTCTGAATGCCTTCATGCACTGAATTCCCAGTTCTGAAGGGAACAGGGTCATACTTATACTATTACATAGGGTCAGAAGAATTTTATTATTGTCAGTTCTTTCTTAAGCGAAAAATGCCCAAATGGCCTAGTTGTCATTGGAAACAGAAATGTCTAATGACAAACTCAACAAAAGCTAAGTTAATCTAGTTTTCTGTATCTCCAGGTATAGAACTTCTCTCTTCTTCCACTTAAATTATGTAGAAAATACTTTAAATTTGCCTCATCAGAGCATTACTAGGCTTCCCTTTATATTTATGTGGTACTTTTTTAACAGGAAAGTATTACAGCTGTATGTGTCTCAGAAGCTGCCACAAAACCTATAAAACCCAGATGTTTTTACCACTCACACTGGTCTAATTAAGTCAGAGAAAGCACCAGAATGCTTGACAGAAGGGCAGATGTTATCTGGTCTTGATTAGATTGGTGTATATTGCACACAATGAAGAACTACTAGAAAATTCAATCTGCATTGAATTGTAGAAAATACTACAATGAAGAATTCTACTGAAACCTCAAAGCCTGTATAAATACTACCTTATTGTCTTCCCTATGCAAAATATTCTCTAGTGCACTGCACAAAAAAAAAAAAAATAGCCTTAAATAAATTAAGGCAGTGACTTGCTCTCTTGCTATTATTACCAGTATTGAATCGGAGAATGATTATTTTGTATTTATTTCTGTCATGCCTTCAATCCTCATGTCTACAGGTTTTCTGAACTTACAGATAATACCACAGGGTTGTCTTAAAGCAAAAGTTTTATTTGCACATGAACTTCAAGCAAAAGAAAAAACGGAGGCAATCAAAACTCCACTGACTACCTTTGAAAGGTTTCTCAATTTACATTACTATACTTGTTATACCTATGTATAAGTATAACAAGTACAGTAACGTAGAATCACAATTTTAGTGTATATAAAACCTGAGGATTACTGTAATTCTGTCGTGGTTTTGCCCCCTCAGCCCATCCCTGGGGCTGATGATGGTTTTGTCCAGGTAATTTCCGGACAAAAAGACCAATCAAAAGTCCAGAAACGCCTTTGCTAATTACATCTTCAAGAAAACGGAAGAGAAGGTTGTTGGCGCAGTTGGAATTAGAGCAGCAGCCATGTAGGGGAGAGGAATAGTGGGCCCAAGCAGGGCCAGACTCCCTCCTCCCCCGGCTTGGGCCGGGGGGGGAGCAGGTGCAGCACTGAAGTCCTCCCTTCTCTCTAGTAAGAGAGTGAAAAGAAAAAAAAAGTTTAAAAGATGGACTGCTTGAACAGAAACTGCTGTGGAAGAATTCCAGCCGAAAGATAACGGAGCTTCCAAGATCGGAGTTGGCAGCCGAAGCTGCAACAAAGAAAAGTAAAATGCGAAAGGGGGGAGGCTTGTTTCCCCCCTGCCTTTCTGCTCTCTCTCCTTAGCAGGGAAAAGACTGAAAAGTAAACCCTGCTATTTGTAAAATTTGCTAGAATAAGGAGACCTCCCATACAACTGATAAAGAAGTCTGTGGATGTACCAAAGAGAACCAAGGCTTCATGAAAAGGACTAAAGTGAGGCAGAGTCCGAGTGGAGATTTGCAACCCTGAGGGAAACCTGTGCTGGAGCAGTGATGACTCAGGTGAGATACCGAGATCCGTGCAT
>NW_020955275.1:772367-784969 GCF_003031625.1 Empidonax traillii
ATGCTGGAGCGAGATGGCCCATGTGAGATGCTGGAACCCGTGTGTGTGTGGGATCTGTGCTAAACCCATGCCGAGAAGTCTATCAAGGACTGTTCTCCCATGGGGAGGGACCCCCATAGGGAAACAGGGGTGGACTCTTAAACCATTAGCCCCTGTAACCCTGTGGAAGAAGATCCATAGTAAGCAAGTGTCCCCTTGCAAGCCTATGGAAGAAAAATCCTTCGGGACCTGAGTAATCTCCATCCTTCAGTCTTAGCCCAGGAGGGGGGTAAGCCCAGCCCTGGAAGCCAACACAGAACGAGAGAGAGAGAGAAGAAGTTCCAACTGCAATAAAAGTGTGCTGCTGCTAAGAATCTGCTACTAGAAAGAGAAAACTGGAACTCCAAAGATACAGAATAAGACTACTTCTTCTCCTTGGACTGGTATAAAAGGGAAGAAGTATTTTTGTGTATATATATATATAGCACTTCAACTTGGGTAGAAATTGTTATAGATATAATTCTTTAGTTTTTAACTTATTAGTAGTATTAGTAGTTTTTATTTTACTAGGAATAAATGTTTATATTGTTCCCCCAAGTCCTGTCTCTCTTTTGTCTGCAAATACCTTCTCTCAACTAGTAGTAATTATGTGGGGGGTGGAAGGCAAAATTGACCCAGAGCAAAACCACGACAAATTCTCACCATCATCTATAAGAGATAAATATGGTAGAACAAATTCTCCAGTTAAAATATTTTCTTCTATTTTCTGAGTAGTTCTACATTTCCCCAGTTAAGAATTTCCTCCTGAAGGGGAGAATTTTTTTTTAATGGAGGTGACTCAGTGAAAAGTATGATCCAAAGAGACCTCAGAGTCATTCATTAATCCCATTACCTTAATGGAAATTAGCTGCACTTACAACTTACTTGACTGACTAAGCTACTTCACACAGGTGTTCTAATCAAGTACTTCCTTATTTGTACAGTTGCAATTTATTTTTTAATATATTTTAAAAATTACATTGCAGAGTGATTTCATTGTGCTTGTTCTCATTGACTATGGACACATGACAAACCGCCGTGCAAAAGGTTTTCCTTATTCCCAAAGACTGCTATACAGATTTGTGTAGACAGAGTACATAATGCGACTCAAACGAACAAAGACTACTTTCATCCTGTTTTAGCTCAGGTACTGGGAAGCTAATATTTGGATTACTGTATCTCTACAATGAAGCACAGAGACTAGGTTCTTCATGCTAATGTGTTATCCTGTAAGAATAAGATCAACATCATCAAAAGTAGAAGGTAAAACTCCACATGAATCAAAAGCTCAGTACAGAGGAGTGAGATGGAGATCTCTTTTTATCAGCAAAACTTGATAATTTTTGATAGTCTCAATTCATCTTCCCAGACAGAATCAGTAATATGGGTTCCTCTTTCGTTGTCTTTCCTATCATCTTTCATTTGTAAAGTAAACTCTTAGGAATCTTCTAAAACAAAGTACCTTGCTGAACTTTCAAGGCATGAAAAAACAGTATTTCTTTCCTGTTTTGTCTCAAAATGTAGCTGAAGAATTAGAACTTTTGATGTTCATCAAGATATGGTTCATCTCTCCATATGTCCTTTTTTTCTGTCTTGTTTATGATCAATAATACAATGTCAGAAAGACAAAGCTTCACTTCCAGCATTATATATATTTCAGTACATTAAAACTGACAGTCTTCAAAATAATTTTTAGTAGTCTGCCCAAACAGAACTCCTCTCATCACTTGGCTGCTGTCCTTTTGGTTTTTTTTGTCCAAAACATTAAAGAATATTCAACTTGAAATAAGAAATCTTTCCTTTCTGAAAAGAATAAGTTTATAGTTGTCATACAGCTGCAGAGAACATTTTTGTCATGCTTTTAGACATTTATTTCCTTTTACTCTACATGATGCTCTGTTTTGGTTGCAGAAACTTGGCATGCAGCTGCATGTATTAAGCTGTGTGTCAAATGCTAAAAGTTTATTGGTGGTTGGGCCAAGAAATTCAGGAAGGCCACCAGAGTAACATACTGACAGACAATCACTTTCTGCTGTCTATCCCATACAACTATACCTAGTAAAAAAAAACGGTAATGATGAAACAAGTAACTAAACCACCACTGGGCTTTCTTTGAAGGATTCAGATCTTTAATTATCTTTGTTTCACACCTACCTCTGGATATAGCCCTATCTTTTCCAACCCAGATTTTAGCTATATGACCCCTTTGCCAGAATAAACTGCAGGTAATTTCAAAACTTTCATGTTGCATGGCATTTTAGAAATTAAACTATGGTTATCAACCATGAAGCTTAAATTTCTATGATCAATGTTCCATTTACCTTTTCTCACATAGTATATGAACAAAAAGGTCAACTTAAGAATGATGAACTGAACAAAACAATTAATTAATATAACCATAAGGGGATAATACTGGTTACTACTCAAAGACCACCGAAAGCATGTGCTTATGTGCACACCTGCTGTGAAAATAACACGACATTGGACTGATTGGATTGCATAAACACAAATTCAATACACAAGGCAGAAGAGATAAAGAGATAAAGTTGCTTCCTGATACATTTCCCTCTCTCATAAAAAAAGATATTATTAATGACAAGGATTCTGAACAAAACAATAGGATTTTATGCCAGGCCCAAAGAATGTATATTAGCAAAAAAGGTGGAGATGGTTTTGGGGTTTTTTGAATTGAAAACAAATTCTAAGTGGCCTGGAAAGAGCATAAGGAGTGTTGTATCACATGGCACAATGCCTTGGCCATCAGGACAGTGGTGAGCACCTAAACATGTCTTTCATCCAAGTATGATGCACAACTCTTCAAAGGAACATACTTAGTATTCCAGAGTATTATCAAAATATTTATATTTACATTTTAAAGTGACAAAGGAAAACAGCTAGGCTCCAAGTCACCCATTTTACTGGAAAATATTATTAGCAAGGGGCTTGATTGAAATTGTGTACCTCTGTTAATGAGCCCTTTCATGTTTCTTCAGTTTGTTTCATGTACTTTTGTAAAACTAAAAAGTGTCCCTGCATCAAATTGAGAGTGATTAGGTCTTTTATCTGAAAATACCTCATCAGATGTAAATTTGAAAAAGTAATGACACTATGTCTATGCCAGCATTTTTTTTTCTTTGAATCTCCCCATCTAGTGCTATCTGTGCATCTGTCAGGTTAATTGAAAAAAGCCTAAATCAGAATTTTCCTCTCTTTAACTTAAAAAAAAAAAAAAATTTGCATTCAGCTATGTGTCCAATTAGTGTTAATAATGGCCACATGGTTGATCACAGAATTATGCAAGAAATTAATGAAAGTAAATAAATTAAGTGGAATTAGGTGAATATTTGTGAGGCCAAGCCAAGCCTTCTCAGCAAATACAAACTGCCAAAATTAACAGACTGCAGCTCATACCTAATTGAGCCATGACAGCAGACATTTATCAAATGAAGGAGAAGAATAAGCCAACACTAAGACAACTCCTGCTTCTTAAATTCTGGGTGAATAGTCTGTTAAGTCTACCCTAATTAACTACAAATAGCAATAGAGGGCAAGACTGCTGACAGTAATATTCAGGCTAGAACTAGGATTCTGAATGCACTAAAAGACTGAAGACCTTAAAAATGCCTGGACAAACAAATATTATATGTACAGACATGTAGACAACTAATAAATCTTGCTGCAAGATCGCAAAGTTTATCAGGCCAGACACGGCTTCATACTGATCCTTCAGTACCCTGACAAAAAAAAAGCAGTACATCTGAATCTGTTCTGAGGACAACAGAATTCATTCCTGATCTTCTTGTCAGGTAAAGGATTACCTTATTTGGAAAGATAAGCCCTAGCATTGCAGTATGTATTCTTGAATATACTGCTCCCTGTCTAGCTTAGGCCATAACAATCACAGAATCATAGAATCAGCCAGGTTGGAAAAGACCTCTGAGGCCATTGAGTCCAACTCATGACCAAATACTACCCTGTCAACTTGGCCATGGCACTCAGTGCCACATCCAGTCTCTTCTTAAATACCACCAGGGACAGTGACTCCATCACCTCCCTTGGCCATTCCAATGCCTGATCACTCTGTAAAGAATTTCCTTCTAATATCTAATCTAGACCTCCCTTGGCAGAGCTTAAGACTGTGCCCTTTAGTCCTACTGCTGATTGCCTGGGAGAAGAGACCAATCTCCACCTGGCTACAACCTCCTCTCAGGGAGCTGTAGAGAGTGATGAGGTCACCCCTGAGCCTCCTCTTCTTCAGACTAAACAAGCCCAACTCCCTCAGCATCTCCTCACAGGGCTTGTGTTCAAGTCCCTTCACCAGCCTCGTTGCTCTTCTCTGGACCCGCTCCAGCACCTCAATATCCTTCCTGAACTGAGGGGCCCAGAGCTGAACACAATACTCAAGGTGTGGCCTCACCAGTGCTGAGTACAGGGGAAGGATCACTTCCCTGCTCCTGCTGGCCACACTGTTCCTGATCCAGGTCAGGATGTCATTGGCCTTCTTGGCCACCTGGGCACACTGCTGGCTCATGTTCAGCCTCCTGTCAATCCAAACTCCCAGGTCTCTTTCTACCTGGCTGCTCTCCAGCCACTCTGTGTCACTCTGTGCCCAGCCTATAGCACTGCAGGGAGTTGTGGCCAAAGTGTAGGACCCAGCATCTGGTCTTGTTAAACATCATACCGTTGGATTCAGCCCATTTATCCAGCCTGTCCATGTTCCTCTGCAGAGCCCTCCTACCCTCCAGCAGACTGACACTTCCCCCCAGCTTGGTGTCATCTGAAAACTTGTTAATCGTGGACTCAATCCCCTCATCTAAATCATTGATAAAGATGTTAAACAGGACTGGGCCCAGCACTGATCCCTGGGGGACACCACTGGTGACTGGATCCCAGCTGGATCAGCCCTGTTCACCAGCACTCTCTGGGTCCGGCCCTCCAGCCAGTTCCTAACCCAGCAGTGTTAGCTATTGTCACAGACAAGGGTTTGCTACAAGGAGGTGTTACAGCCTCAGTAAAGCTATCGCAGTGCGTTTGTAACTAGCTACAGATATTATTATGGACTAGCAATTGCTAATGTGGGATGAAAATTACCCCAAAAGGCCATTAAAAGGAAGTAGACCTTGACTGCAGAATGCAATTCATCACTGTAGTATCCATGTTATATAGCCGTTACTCCAGTTGTTGCTCTAATTTTATGACACTCTTTTTCCATAGATTCCATTTGCAATACCGACCATAATAAAAATGAAAGAAACACAGTGCCTGAACATGGGAGATCATATGAAATATATAAAAAATTTCCCATGTTGATGAGGAAATATAATGCAAATATCATTGGCCTTTTACCTGCTTTTTACTCTCTATAGACATGTAATTGATAAAAAATCACATCACTAGGTTATGTGACAATTGGGTAAAGCAATGAACTTAGTGTAAGTTGGAACATGGGAATATCAGCTAGGGTTAACCATATAAAATATCTTTTTTTTTTTTTTTTTTTTTTTTTTTTTTTTTTTGGTGTTGTGAGAAAAGTTAAAAATGTGAGTCAAATAGGAAGCCAAAGCCAAGGTGCAATGATTCCCTTAACTCCATTCTTTCAAACACTAGACTTACTACCCTACAACTTTCATGGCACTAATTTGTGACACCCATTCATAGAACTAATTCAACAGAGAAAAACGAAATCAAGTAAGAAATACTGGTTATTGTTGCACACGACTGAAGCAAAGTTCTTACTTTACTAGACAAACACCTCTATTATGGTTATGCATTGAAAAAACACAAACAGGTACTGCTTTTGGTGCAGTCTGATGTACACCCAAGCAACTGTGGGCTTTTGCCTAAAGGGACTATATCTCACCTCCCATCTTGTAACAACATCTTGTCTGCTGCTTTAACAAGTTTCCATAGATACATATATTTTTAACAATGTTGAAACACATCATAAAGTTCTTACATTGTCATTTACCTATATACTAATGCTCAGAGGAGATTTTACTAGCTATCAGTTATAGGTACTATAGAGAAAAAAAAAAAAGGAGTAAAAATAAGAAAGATAGAAATATAAAAGCCACTTTTTTCCGGGTTTCAGTGTGTAAGAATTAAACATTTAACCTTGTTTCTGTTTTCCTGATAAAAAAAAATCTATATTATTTTTGGGTTTGGATGTTGTTATTATACTGAACTTTTAGTAGTTTAGCAGAACTATTAAAAATCCACAGTGAGAGACAGGGACAAAGGTAGTTATTAGCAAATTTTATCGGTTCTGGTGGGTAAGGACTGCACAACTACCAAGGCATGTCTTTTGTTTGGTGAATATGTAAGTTCTAGCATGATGAAAAGTGAAATAAGTGCAGAAGGCTAAGAAGCACTTTTCCTTGTATTACTGCTGATCTAACAGTAAGCCTAACAGCGATATATGCCCACAAAGAAGTTAGCAAAGACTTTGTGTAGAAGGCTGTGAAATAAGGCTTTCCTTTAAATGCTCCCCTTGCATTGGGGAAACCTATAATAGAAATTTATGCATTTCAGTTCTTCCTGCATAAGCTGAGACTGAATAGAATGAGAGTGGGGGATGAGATAACTCATCCACTCTCAGGTTAAAAAACACAGTATCAGAAGGTTCTCTGTCTGACTTTTATTACTACAGCAAAGTCAGTAACCCTTTTGTTTCATGTCAGGTCTCCTATGAGCCAAAAAATGGAGAGGAGAGGGAAAAAGAAAGGAGGGCAGGGCTTATGTTATTGATGTATCAATGTGTAATGCAACCTTAAGGCTGCATCGTTCAATGTGTCCAATGTGATGGTTGTTCTGAAGGCATCAATTGAAAAAACACTTAGTACTCTTCTTATTTATAGTTCAACAATTTCTAGTTGAGATCTGCTTTAGCTGTACAGACTATTTTCATTTCTTTTAATGAAATCCATTCAAATAAAAGCCATCATGTTGTTATAAAAAGTAAAACTACCTGTCCGTAAAAATTCCTGTAAATTTTGCCAACCTATATCTAAAAAAACAATTCTTAAGGCAGAACCATTTTACTGGAAATGAACAACACTGAAAATATGTTGTTAATCTTTTATTTTCTGTACAGCAATCTAACAGCATGACAGATATTTTAATGTGATGAATCATTGTCACATTAAAGTATCCTCAGTGCTTTCCATGGGACAGAGTTGAGGCAAATGGCAAAAATCCATGAAGGAGTAGAAAAGGGGAAGTCAGCAAGAAAAAAAGAAAAAATGAAATGACAATTAAAAATTCTCCGGGGGCTGCAAGTCAGAGAAGAGTCTGGGAACTGATTAGCAGAAGAAAGACAGCTGCCAGTGCTCTGTGGCACTTCTTTCAAGGGCAAGAACATCAGCTCTGTCAGCTGCAAAATGGACAATTTGTTCATCCTGGCCCTCTTGTTAACTTCATCTCTGAACCTGTGCGTCAGGGTGTGAATAAGGGGTGACATTTCTACCTGATCCCATATGCTTCCCTCAGCTCTTTTCTTTTTCGCTTTTGTATGCCTATTACTGTGTTCATTACAGGTGGTCTGAAACTGGAGAAACAATGAGATGCACCAACCCATCCATGCTATTTGCCAATCACTGCATGAAGTTGTCATGTTTATGTATGACACCCCACAGCTCTAGGGCAACATCTGGGCTGTAACAAACCCTAAAGCAATGTTTGAATCTTGGTGGGCAAAATTCACTCTTGTAGCTAGAAAAGTAGAAAAGAAAGAAAAAACCAAACAACTGCATAAACCCAGCAATCCTACAGTAAGCAGAGATATCCACCAGCAGCAGTTACTTCCATGTACAAAAATATTTTGATCCTTTTTAATTTTTATTCTGTCTTTTACTGTTTTCTTAAAGTTCCCCTTAGATATATTATTACTATAATACTGATGAGTAGTTTTCAGCTGATGCAATACTAATTTCCTTATAGAATCTCTGATTTACACTACTAAACCAAAAATATGTCAATATACAAGCAGTTCATATATGTCAGTGGTCTAAAGTACAAGGTTATGTAGTATGCAATATAAATATTATAGTAATTTTAAAAAAAATTGCCTTATAATTTTATTAACTCATGTAATGGCTTCTTCCTAACAGGTATCACCTCTGTCTCTTACTATGTCTTATTGTGTTATCATACTCTATTCCACAGTAACATAGACGAGAGTCCAAAATTCTTTATTTACTTCCAAAATCTTCAACGTCAAAACAAGAAATCTGAGTAACTGAAGGTGATAGTAACCAGGTGAGAATATCTTTCCTGTGAAAGCTGATAGCAAGGAGAGATATCAAGGTTTTCTTGGTCTTATGCTAGCATTCATGTATTATTTACATGGCTGACAGTGCAGGGCAACTTCTTTACAGTCCAGTCACAAAGCTGGAATTAACTATTTACATTTACTACACTGCTGCTACAGAAAAGGACTATCAAAGTGTCTCCAAAATGCAGTGTGCTAAATTAGACCAACCTAGTAAAAAGGCCTTTAATCAGCAGCTCTGTGATGGTCAGTATTCATTTAGTCAGCACTTGATCTGATACCCATGTCTGTTGCAAATATCTCAGGATTCATTACAAGTAGCAGGTAGATTTGAATATTATTTCTCCACAGAGCTAACAGCATGTCAGCTTTGGCAGGTAAAGGCTGGGTTGTTTCTTCATTTTTGATATTTAAATCTCTTCTCATTCCTTCTCAGCACACAGCATTATAAAACATTCAGCTCTTAGGTAGATCCAAAGCTGCCGTCTCCTTTCCAAATGGAAAAATAACCACTAGCAGATTATGGTAAATATTGTGTCCAATTTCCATATGGTCAAGCCAGGTAGCAAAACTATTAGCACACTGTTTTGGGGAACCCTGTTGATTTTTAGCTACAGTCTGAGTGTAACCTTTCTCTTCCTCCTTCCCCTCTGCACCCTCCCTCTCCCTATTTTTCTCCATCTCTCTCCCTCTTTCTCCATCTCTCACGCACACATGCACACACAGAGTCAACTGCTATTTATACAGTCAGAACAATCCTAGCACACACAGCATTAAATAATAGGAGAAAGGTGCCAAAACAAAAAGTCTTTGTCCTGGAAATCTGATGATACAACAGCACAGTACAGTAGAGATGTATAGGAAAGAAGTACTGAAAAGCAATGGGTCATTGTAGTCAAGTTGCTTTATAGTGGAAATAAAGCTATCCTATACAAAACACTGATAAGCAATTAATACACTAGTAAGATAAGTAGACCTTTTCTGTATTATATTAACAATTGGAAAAAACCTGTAATTTTTCTTCTATTTCTATGCAAGCTGATATTTACGCTTTTTGATTTTGTGACATTCTTACTAAATATATGTTTTGCATGCTTTAATGATTAAATTTGTTCCTCACAAATAATTAAATGTGTGTTGCTATTTCCACAGTACATTCTCACCAGCTTTGTTCAAGAAAACAGCCAAAAGAGGTAGTTAGGAATATTGTATGTAATTTACTGGACAGAAAGAAAAACAAAAGAAAACCAAGTGAAGCTTTTCCTGTTATAGCTGCATTGGTCTAATTGCTCACTTACACAGGTACATCCCTAGACCCTTGTGATGCCACATGGACCAGCTCTGATACTCCTCTCAGCTCTCAGGTAAGCCAAATAAACTCACGCACCTCAAATAAAGCAATTTGCCTTTCTTGTCAGGTTAACATCCTGACAGTTTAGCAAGATGAATCAATACACTGAGTAGTCAAATGAGCACTGAAATCGCTGCATGGGAAAAAAAAAAACAGCATGGAGCTTGGCATCAGAAGGCAGCTGGCAGACTACATGAAAGAGAAAGGGGAGGCCTTTGACAACTGTGATTTGTTAGATCATCTCTGCCATCTTGTGAAGCCTCACCATTAATTAGGCCAAGAAAAATTGCATGAGATAGAGAGGCAAATCCTTTCATCTTTCCACAGGTCATCTTATGATTTCAACTTATGTGTCATCCTCATAAAGAAAGTATTGCATTCCTGGAAGACAAATGCTTCCTAGTGTGTTTAGTTCTTCAAGGAGAATTAAAAGTTGATTCCAAATGTAAAAACAAAAGTTAATGAGATAATAAAGTTTGAAATATATAAATAAGAAAAAAACCCACCAGAAATCATGGTTGGAAAAAATGTTAGCAGCCCTCTTTTTCGTTTGTTTTCATGAATGCCTCCTTCCCAGGTTTATCTGCATGCTGCTGCCTGGTTGACTGCAGTGATGGAAAATGATGTGGGTAGGAGGACAGAAAGAAATCTCCCTTACTGATCTCAGTTGTAAGCAGTGCCAAGAAATGAAGATCCTGCAAGAATAGTACTCCCAATGGAACTCATACAGTTTCTTCAGCTGCATTTTTGTGGGGTTCATGAAACAAAAGCATTTGTTTGCTTGTTTGTCTGTTTATGGCCTCTGTATATGCAGTGGTGATATGACTGCTTTTTTAATTATGGGCATTCCCAACATACATGAGCACTAAATATTAATCTAGACTAAACCAGTAACATCTTTGCAGGTCAGATAAGTCTTAGCCAGCACTGCATTAAGCTAAACAGGATGGATCATGAAATTAGAAAACCATGATCATGCTTCAGTTACAAATAGAAATCCTGACATGTTTTATGCAGGAATTGTTGAAAACTTCATAATTCAAATTTCCATTTACATAAGACAAATTTTGATAACTATTACTATGTCATATAATCAGTGGATATTCTGAGTTGGAAGAGACCCACAAGGATCATCAAACTCCTGTCACTGCACAGGACAGACCCCAGAATCACACCACATGCCTGAGAACATTGTCCAAATGCTTCTTGAAATCTGCCACTGCTTGGTGCTGTGACCATTTCCCTGAAGAGCCTGTTCCAGCACCCAACCACCACCTGGGTGAAGAACCTCTTGCTAATATCTAATCTAAACCCTGACAGAGCTTCATGACATTTTTTTGGGTACTGTCACTGGCCATCATAGTGAAGAAATCAGTGCCTGCACCTCCACTTTCCTCTCATGAGGAAGTTGTAACTGCAGTGAGGTCTCCCCTCAGTCTCCTCTTCTCCAGGCTGAAAAGACCAAGTGACCTCAGATGCTTCTTGTATGGCCTTCAGACCCTTCACCATCTTTGTTGCCCTCCTTTGGACACTCTCTATTGGCTTAATATCCTTTTTTATATTGTGGTGCCCAAACTGCCACAATATTTAAGGTCAGGTCGTCCCAGGTCGGAGCAGAGCAGGACAATCCCCTCCCTTGACTGGATGGTGATGCATTGCCTGATGCCCCCCAGGACAAGGTTGGCCCTCCTGGCTGCCAGGGCACTGCTGAGTCACATTCAACCTGCCACCAACCAGGACCCCCAGGTCCCTTTTCGTGGGGCTTGTCCCACCTCAGGTGCAAAATCTGACACTTGTCCTGGTTAAATGCATTCAGACTTCACCATTTCCAGTTGGTTTCAAGGTCTGCATAAACCTGCAATAGGTTTAATGGAACACAGTTATTTTAGTTATTGAAAATTTCTGTGTAAAATATTAATATTTGGAGACAAAGAGAAATAAAATTCCTGATCCCGAATCAATCTGAATTCTGCTGAAAACTCCCAGGTTCTACTGCATGTTAACAAAACTCTATCTCCTTGCATAACTGCAGCTTCCCTCATTCATATTTTTTTTTTTTTTGCTTTTTTCCTGTCACTTTATTATGTGGTTTTTTTTTAAAAACCCCTTCTATTACTTTCTATTTTTATTTCAAAGTCCATATCATCAAGGCTAAAAAAAAAAAAAAAAAAAAAAAAAAAAAAAAAAAAAAAAAAAAAAAAAAAAAAAAAAAGGAATAAGGAAAAAGGAGTTCCTCCTTCTGCCAAGGCTGAAGAAGATTTTAGGTCAAAAAGAAATTTAAACCCATAGCAACAGCATTTTACATAATGCAGAAAGCTTGGCTTCCATCATGAGGATCATCTGGCATTCCACCACACATAACATACATCTAATTTCTTGACCTTCTGGAAAGTTAAACAGTGCTTTTTTTGTCCCATGTTACCCACTCAGTATACATTTGAGACCAACACATAAGATGCATTCCAAGTACTGAATCCCCTCTGGAGAACAGGTTTTCTTGTACAAACTCCACCACTTTTTGAGCATACCAGAAATTCCTCACAAATCAGAGTTTCTTAACATGGTGTTAAATCAACCCTTTCCACTTTCACTTGGCCTAGAACCATAGTCCTCTAGAGATCCTTTTCAGAGCAGTTTAATTGTCCTGAGCCATGTGCTCCAGAAAAATGCAAACCTGGTTGTGATGCTCATTCTTACTTACAAAGACTCTTAAGGTTCTGCTTGTGGAGATTTCTATCACTGTCACCTCTAGAGAGCTTAGCCTGAAGAGTTCTACCTCTGGGCTTTCTATGCTGAAGGTATACACCCAGAAACACTGTCCTGACGACAGTACTTCCCATACCTGCATCATTCCCAGAAGCTGAACTATCATTGCAAACTGTACATTGTAGCAGCAGTCATTTTTGACCTATCATCTGTCTCCAGCCACAAACACTGTTGCAAGTTTGTATCTTTCAGTCGATT